>NW_021703780.1:73856781-74073870 GCF_005190385.1 Monodon monoceros | reverse complement strand
ACACACACACACACACACACACACACACACACACACACACACACACATATATACACAGAGAGAGAGAGGGAGAGAGAGAGGAATTGGCTCATGCAATTGGGGGGCTGACAAGTCCCAAGATCTGCAGTCCGCAAGCTGGAGACCCAGCAGAGCCAATGGTATAGATCCAGTCTGAGTCCAAAGGCCTAAAAATCACTACAGCTAATACTGTAGTTCCAATACAAAGGCCAGCAGGCTCACAACCCAGGAAGAACCAATGTTTTGGTTTGAGTCCGAAGGCAGGAACAAAACCAATGTTCCAGCTGGAAGCCAGTCAAGCAGGAGGAGTTCCCTCTTATTTAGGGGAGGGCCAGACTTTTGTTTTATTCAGACCTTCCATTGATTGGATGAGCCCCATCCACATTGGAGAGAGCAATCTGCTTTACCCAGTCTATCAGTTTAAATGTTAAGTTCATCCAAAATACCCTCACTGAAACACCCAGCATGAAATTTGACCACATAGCTGGATATCCTGTGACACAGTCAAGTTGACATATAAAATTAACTATCACAACACTTATGGAAATGTGGGGTTTTGCTCTTTTTTTTAGGATTTATATTAAGCCTAGTTCCAAGAAAGATATGTATAAAATATTGTAAGATTAACTATGCCATAGAAAAGAAACGCTTGTTTGTTTCAAAAATTAAACTTGGGCTTCCCTGGTGGCGCAATGGATAAGAATCTGTCTGCCAATTCAGGAGACACAGGTTCCATCCCTGGTCTGGGGAGATCCCACATGCTGCGGAGCAACTAAGCCCGTGCACAACTACTGAGCCTGTGCTCTAGAGCCCTCGAGCCACAACTACTGAGCCTGCGTGTCACAACTACTGAAGCCCATGCACCTAGAGCCTGTGGTCCGCAACAAGAGAAGCCACTGCCATGAGAAGCCCACGGACCACAATGAAGGGTAGCCCCTGCTCGCCGCAACTAGAGAAAGCCCACGTGCGGTAACGAAGACCCAACACAGCCAAAAATAGATAAATAAATACATAAATAAATAATTAAAAAAATTAAACTTGGAAGGATATTCCTTTAGGGACCGTTCCTGAGTGTGCTGTCTACATTCTTTGTTTATGAAATGGGTCCAGGTGATGTGATAAAGTTCTGTAGGGTTAGTACTTTTTGATCTTTAACACAGAGATATCATGACACAAAGATGAGTGGTCTTGAATAGAATGGAGTTGCATCCTGTGTGCATTGAACTTTTGCCAACTTAACTGTACAGAATTGGCAAACAAGAAGACAGTAATAGGTACCAATTTAAGTAATATAGATCATTCTGCTAGACATTTCCCCTCAATGAATATATGCTTCTTAGTGAATGTGAGATGGGAGCTGGGAGTCAGTCTTATCCTCCTGAATCTCCTAGTGTGAGCATCTCAGTGCTGAGTGTATTCCAGTATTGACATATTCTGTTATGCATTAGAAAATGTATATGGCTAGTAAACTCACCCCAATGACTTCATCTGATCTACAGCCAAAGAAATAGCTCTATGTTCTTCTTTTTTTTTAATACATGTATTTATTTATTTACTTTTGGCTGTGTTGGGTCTTTGTTGCTGCGCACGGGGTTTTCTCTAGTTGCGGCGAGCAGGGGCTACTTTTCGTTGAGGTGCTCAGGCTTCTCATTGCGGTGGCTTCTCTTTGCTGCAGAGCACAGCTCTAGGCATGTGGGCCTCAGTAGTCGTGGCACGCGGGCTCAGTAGTTGTGGCTCACGGGCTCTAGAGTACAGGCTCAGTAGTTGTGGCTCATGGGCTTAGTTGCTCCACAGCATGTGGGATCTTCCTGGACCAGGGCTCGAACCCATGTCCCCTGCATTGGCAGGGGGATTCTTAAGGACTGTGCCACCAGGGAAGTCCCTAGCTATCTGTTGTAATGCTAGAAGAAAGCCTCTATTGTACCTCCTGAGAAGCTGTGCCATATTTTTGTGTGTGTGGAGAATTGAAGAGATTCCCAAGAGACGCTCTAAGCTTCAACTTAAAAACTATCCCTGATTTAAGATGCCACTGAGCTATCTTTGATTCTGTTGGGATTGTGTCTTTCTTAAGAAGAAATGTTAACTGGCAGCATTTTCAAGAGCCTTATGGTTTTGGGTTTGCTCCTTTTAAAGAACATTTCCCCTCACTCCCTGCTGGAGATTATCTGGAATGCAAATATAGGCTTTCCACTGTGTGCCTGTATTATGGGACTGGAGGGCAGAGATGTAGAAAGACTTCTTTAGGACCATTTCTTTGGGTAAGAAAGGCATTAGCCACTGTCTTTTAGGTTTGCTGGGACATTCACTAAGCTGTGCCCTTTGTAGTGGGGTTTATTAAAAAGTACAAATAAGGTAAGTGGAATAAGATACTATTCAAATAAAGAGTAGGTTATATAAATTCTGATTAGAAGAAAGAAATTTATAAGATAGAGATACTTAGTCTAAAATTTAGAGAGCCCATAGTACACTCGCTGTTATCCTGGATCAGCTGAGGAGGAGAGCTTTCTAAAGATTTCATTGGACTTGGTTGGGCATAGGAGGTGGCAGGAGCAAGCCTGAGAGGACAGGGTAATGATAGCTGTAATTTATTGTGCATCTACCCATTTGATAGGCATCTGACTCTGGAGAAACCAGTGATAAACAAGACAGACAGCATCCATGCTCTCTTGGACTAACCTTCTTATAGGTATGTTTGGGAAGGAGGGATGGAAGGGCAGCAAACAAATAAATGAAGAAAGCAACGAAATGTGATGAGAACTATTAACAATACAGAAGATTAATATATCAGAGTGACTTGGTGGTGTTGAGGATGCTGCTTTAGATTGGGTGGTCAGGGAAGGCCTCTCTGAAGAAATAACATTTGAACTGAGACCTGAATGATGTAAAGATCCATGATTTAAAGATGCAGAACTTTCCAGAGAGGGGGAAGAGCAAATGCAAAGGCCCTAACATGGAAATGGTAACAAAGTGCCACTTTGTCATTAGTTGGGCCAGTGCCCAAGACCTTCCAGTGTAGAACACTGATAAAGGTAGGCTGGTGTGGAAGGAGTCTAGGTGGGACTTCCTCCCACTTTCTCCTAAACAGTCCCCTCAAATGAACAGCATGCTTAAAGATTCTGACTGGGGGACAGTGGGAGGGAGTGGGGAAGAATGAAAGTGTTGCAGGCAAGACCTGGTGCTCTGGACATCACTTTGGCTCATGGATGCTATTGCCTAAAGTTGGAAAGAAGGCAGGACAGAAAGAAGGAAATGGTTACCCTTCCTTGAGGAATCAGACTTTTACCAACTTAGAGTACGTGTTGTGTAGTGACCTTGCCCTTAATTAGTAAGACTCAGTATGCTTGAATTTGGCCAGTTGGCTTAGGACTTGCTCCTTTGAGGGACGTGGGGGTGTAGGGAGAGAGAGAAAGAGTGGCAGGCCTAGTACCCGCCGCTTGCAGATGCTTTCTTATCTAGTTATTTTAGGTACAAGGAAGCCAGACACATAAAGGATAAGTAACTTGCCCAACAAGCAGGTGGCAGAAATAGCATTTTAAAGCAGGTCTGGTTTGATTCAGAAGTAGATCAGACTGCTCTTTTTACAGATCAGGGTAAATCAATGAATTTTTCATTCTTATGCCCTAAAATATTTTACTTACCTTCCAGAGTAAAAACCTCACTCTGTTGGATCAGACCCAGTTAGATAATTTCATTGAGTTTAGATATTTAACTTTATTTCTGGCATCATAATAATTTTAAATATATGTATTTCATTTAGGCAAAATTCCTGTAAGGAATTGACAATTTTACTTTCTTTGTATGAGAGGTAGCGGGTATCCAATTGTTCAGCCTGTTTCCATGGAGAGAATTGACAGCAATCATAAATGGTGTGATCATCCTATCTGCACTGGATGGCTAAAAGGCAAACAGTAATCCTCATCAAACCCTTTTGCGTTCATTCTCATTGTCTCTCTCTCTCTCTCTCTCTTTCTTTTTCCCTCTCACCTACTCTTCCTCTCTCCCTCTTCTTCCCAGTGCCTTGCTGAGTGTCTAATTTTTTTTCTTCCCTTATGCCAAAGGTTAACATGTGAAGTCTGTTCTAGGTATAATTACACAGTTTTCTTTTTCAGGAGACAGTTTTGCAACTGATGATAAAAATATTCAGTCTCCAGGGTTAACTGTAGTAAATATATTTTTAAAAGAGATATATGTTCTGAGAATAGAGACTCTAAATGATATGTCCAGATTTATGACTGGTTATCTATTTTTTGGTTCCAAATCCTAATTCTCTGTTTGTCCTCAATTTTTAATATCAATTAAAAAATATTTAGTGACTTCCCAAGTGTGAAAACACTGAACTGGCTGGTATTTGGGACTGGGACCTATTAAATAATGTATTAGTGTCTCCTCCAAGATCAGCTTTGTGATCTTCTATGAAGAGGAATCCATTCTATTTCACATTTTAACTCATAAGAGTAAAAATAATAGCTACCAAGTTTGAATGCTTACCCTGTGTCAGACATTGTGTGTACCAATATTTTACAAAGATTACCTCATTTTATCCTCACAACAATCTCATTAGTTAGATATTTGTGTTCTTATTCTTCAGTCAAGGAAATTGAAACTCAGAAAGGTTAAATGGTCACTCAAGGTTATATCCAAATTAAATGCTGGAGGCTGGATTTGAACCCCTGTCTGTCTAATTCCAAACTGTGGACCTCCAGTTTCCTAAAGAAGCCCAGTTGGAATCAGGGGGTTGAAGAGTGCCCATCTTTAGAGAGTTTGGCCTGGGTTGAAAGAATGTACTGTAACTCTGGTTATCATCTTGCAACGGGATAGAAGTTAGAGCTGAGATCCTTAACGTGGAGCTGTGGCTTCAAAGAAGACTAAAATTCTCCTTTTAGTTAATATTGCTAAAAATTACCTTGGAAAAGGCAGTTTGGTAGTAAAGTTCTCAAGAGTTTCTAAATTTGGAGATGTAATCCCCTATATATGTAGAGGAACTGTGCTTAGGGCCCAGGAGAGCATGGAAATGAGAGGAAGAAATAAAAGAGATTCAACTTAAGGGAAAGAAAAGAAAGCTATAACATCTGATGAAAAATAATCGAGAGCAGATTTCAGCAAAGAAGAGGAATGGAAAATAGACTCATGCCAAAGGGGAGCTGAAGACAATGATGTCTGGATTAGATCATTTGGGAGCTACCGAGAGGCTACAGCCATGGGCACTCTTATAAATATATGATGATGGTAATGATGGTGTGCAGCAATAAGTAGGAAGTGCAAACTAAGGAAAAGAAGAAAAGTGTCTGAGTTTCATTACCCCATAAATCCAGGAGAAAAATACTCTCTCTTCATACGTCAAGGGTAAAATTGTGCCTCCAGTTCTCTATTTCATTTGGCATACCTTATTCCCATAAAGGAGCACCCTGGAGGGAGTTCCTATGAGGACCAAAAAAAAAGAGTATATCACAGAAATGTCGACTACTAGGAAAATCCATTTTACTTTCCTTCTTGCTGTGGTTTTACCATAGGCAGAAATTTCAGGGAAAGAAAGAAGGAAGAAAGGAGAAAAAGGGAGGTAGAGAAGAAAAAGGGAGGAAAAATAATTCCAGTTTCCAAATATTTGTGACATCCCATTGTAACTAAGTGCTGATAAAAGGGACTCATGGATGGATATATTATTAAAGATACGAATAAATGGATTTCATGGGTTCATGTGCTTTCCTGGTAGAGTTGATAGGAATGCCTTTTTGGAAAAGAAATGAATTCTCCTTGTTTGATAGCCCTGTGGTTTGAGCCTCATGTGCTGTGTTACAGCTTTGGAAAGGGAAAGCTCATTCCACAGGGAGCCAATCTACTGAGATGCGACCCAGGCATAAAGAAATGCTTCCCGTGTGCAGTGGATTCATCTTGTGCTCACTTAGAAGCCAGTGCACGTGTAAGGTCTCCTCCATGCCTAAAGTATGCAAGTGATAGCTGTTCATGGGGGCTCCAACTGGCTTGGCAAGAAAAGCAGCTACCATGTTCTTCTCTACAAGATTTCACAGAGCAGTGTGTTTGTGCATCGAATGAAATAAGACTTAGATTAAAACCCAGAATTTTTATGGAGTATCTGCTCTTTGTCCCTGTGTCTAGTAGTTTTGCATACGTTACCTTGTTTAATCTTTTTTTTTTTAGCCAATGTTTTTTTTTTTTTAATTAATTAATTTTTGACTGCGTGGGGTCTTTGTTGCTGCACGTGGGCTTTCTTTAGTTGCGGCGAGCAGGGGCTATTCTTCGTTGCGGTGCGCGGGCTTCTCATTGTGGTGGCTTCTCTTGTTGTGGAGCACAAGCTATAGGCACGTGGACTTCAGTAGTTGTGGCATGCGGGCTCAGTAGTTGTGGCTCATGGGCTCTAGAGCGCAGGCTCAGTAGTTGAGGTGCACAGGCTTTGTTGCTCCGTGGCACGTGGGATCTTCCCGGACGAGGGATTGAACCTGTGTCCCCTGCACTGGCAGGCGGATTCTTAACCACTGTGCCACCAGGGAAGTCCCACCTTGTTTAGTCTTTTAACAGTGACAAATGCATCTATTAATGCATTAAAGTTACACGACTTTTATATTAAAACAGTGGAACAAACCCTGTTGGAAGGTTTACAAGTTTATACTTCATCACCTACGTGGTAAAGATTCATTGCTGAAGATTTGCTAGTTCCTTAAAGAACAGATGGTTTGAATACCCAGATATCTGTAGGTGGACTTTTCTTTGCTTACTTCCCTTATTTAGCCTAGTTCACTTGTTTGCTCTCAAATATTTATTGTCAGGTTTGAATACACAGAGCAATATAACTTGCACCCTACAGATGATTTAAATGATTTTTCACTGTTAAGTTTGACTATAAGCAGAGCCTTAGGCTCTGGTGTTAAAACTTAAGTCCCCTCCCTTATGATATGAGTTTACTATATTTGGGTATAGGCCGTTTAGATACCTGGGATTGCCTTAGAGTTTTCATTTACTATATATGTATATTTATTTCTGAATCCTCATTCTCTTTCACACATATGCATGCTATGTGGTACATCTGTATTGGTGACAAGTTTAGTTTACAAATATATACTATATTGGTGTGAATTGGTGTAAACTTTTAATTTAGTTCCGGGTTCTTCTCTTATTTTATGTACTTTCTTAAGAATAATACAGGTATACCTGTTTTATTGCGCTTCACAGATACTGAATTCTTTACAAATTGAAGGTTTGTGGCAACTCTGTGTCAAACAAGTCTATCAGTGCCATTTTCCCAACAGCATTTGCTCACTCTGTGTCTCTTATCACATTTTGGTAATTCTAGCAATATTTCAAAGTTTTTATGTTTGTTATGGTGATCTGTGATCACTAATCTTTGCTGTTACTATTATATTGTTTTGGCATTGTTTTAGCAAAAAAGTATTTTTAAATTAATGTATATATATTATGTTTTTTAAAGAAGTACTGCTATTTATTGCATACTTAATATACTACAGCATGGTGTAAACGTAACTTTTTGCACTGGGAAACCAAAAAATTTGTGTGACTCGCTTTGTTGCAATATTAGCTTTATTGCTGTGGTCTGGCACCTGACCCACAATATCTCGGAGGTATGCCTGTGTAGACTGTTGTGCTGTATTGATTTTTAATAATATAACTTAACTAAAAATGGCATGCAGAGACCCCATATTCCAGTTGAGGTTGTGTCTGTCTACATTTTGGGGAGTGATCTGTATAGCAAAGCAGTAAAGCCATAACTGTTTATCACTTTCTTAAAAATTTTATGCAACAGGCTTATCATATGTTATAATGTTGTTCCTTCATATCCTTCTTATACTTTTATTTTAGATGCATTGCTAGTAGCTTAAAACTGCATTACTATATAGCAACCATTGCCTCAAAGTGTGTCTTTTATGTATTTGACACTAACAGATAGATACCTTTGTTTTCAATATGTTTTCATATAAATTTATTAATTACTCAAGTAGTCCTTGGGGTTGTCCCAGACATTGACCTGTGAATTAACTAACAGAACTGCATTTAAAGCTGACGGAGAGCTCTTGAGCATTTCTAGGATGATCACATTTGTTTCTGGTATGTGTTTATGACACTTAAAGGAAACCAAAGTCCAGATATAAATTATGTCCAGACAAACTAATGTCAGCATTGGAGGATATTTGTATAACCTAAATAGGTGCTGGGGTCCCATATGGTTCAGTCTTAAGACAGCATAGCAAATGAAATAATTGAAAAATAATTCTAAATTTTACCCATGTCTCTCCAGGAACTTCAAAAATTATTTTATTCATTGCACATGGCAACTCTTCTCAAAACCCCCTTCCATCCTTTTTTTTACCAGTGATCTTTCACTTTGCACTTTCAGAAGCTAGGTCCTCTCTCTCTTTTACCCCTTTACTCTCAAATAGCTGTACTATTTCTATTAAGGCTGCAGTCTTTGACTTTCCCCCACCTCTTATTTTCATCCTAGTCTTCCAGTTCTGCTTTTGTTATCATTCACATAATTCATCATAAAAAATGAAATTTCTGGGACTTCCCTGGTGGTGCAGTGGTTAGGAATCCGCCTGCCAATGCAGGGGACATGGGTTTGAGCCCTGGTCCAGGAAGATCCCACATGCCGCGTAGCAACTAAGCCCGTGCGCCACAACTGCTGAGCCTGTGCTCCAGAGCCCACGTGCCACAATTACTGAAGCCCGCGTGCCTAGAGCCCATGCTCTGCAACAAGAGAAGCTACCACAATGAGAAGCCCACACACTGCAACGAAGAGTAGACCCCGCTCACTGCAACTAGAGAAAGCCCGTGCGCAGCAACAAAGACCCAAAGCAGCCAAAAATAAATAAATAAATTTATTAAAAAAAAAAAAGAAAAGAAACTGGTCTTAGAAAGTGGGTAAAGGAAAAGGCCAAGCAAAATAGAGTTCTTTTCTGGGGGGAATATAAGGTTTGGAATACTAACATTTAACAAAATTTGTCTTTAGTACATTTAAAAACTTGATTAAATACAGTGCTTATGAAATTCATTGTTAATACCATAATTGTAAAGAATTATGAATTCCTTTGAAAATAAACTTCATTTTCAGACCAAATTTAATAAATAAGAGAAGTAGAAGCCAAAAAGAATGAAATTCATTAATTTAGGGCAACTGTAGAGTAGAATACCAGAGAAAATCCAGCAGATCACAAAATTGTAATATAGTTAGTGAGCAAATATGCACCCTGAGGGGAAAATGATCAGGGGGTCACAGAGGACATTGAATAATAAGGCAGCTATGTAGCACTAATGAAGACCAAGCTGAATTCAGAAATAAAGAGAAATGATAAAACTTTCTTTTCTTCATATTCATCCAGAAAATGTAGATTTTGAAGGATTCAGGAAAATTTCAACTAAGTTTGGAAGACAGTCACAGATATGATTAATCACATTGGAAAAGAAAAAGCTGAAGTGTGATTTTTATATGGGAGGATGGCAAGTACTAGCTCTCTGTCTTTACTTGCAGCATTAAGAAAGGAAGAATTGATTTATATAACAGTGAGGCATATTTGCTTAGTCATTGGGAAAAAAAAAATCACATGGCATTAAATGGCAGAAAATGTTTTTTAGAATAGACAATGTGTTGAATCATGTTCTGGGGAAGTCTTAAGAAATAGGATTCATCTTTGTGCTGTTATAACTCTGGAATAGGAATAAAAATGCTCTGGTTTACGTATGTAGTGTTTTTCCTGCCCTGGAGTCAATGATTTTATGAAACACCTAAAAACAAAAACCCTATTTCCCGAGATTGCACAAAATACCTTCATTCTATTTTGAGGATATATATGATTTATTTCTTGCTGCTGGAACTTATTACTTATGCTTCTACTAAGTGCATGAATATTTTGAATCAATCACCTACTCAATAGAGAGAAATTTCTCCTATTATGTTTGGCTAATTTAACATTTGGCCAAATCAGAATGGTTGAATAAGATTCTACCATATGCTATAGCATATCTTTGTGTTATATTTAAGTAGCATATCTAAGGATCCATATTTCCTTATAGAGAGTTAAGTTTCTCCAGTACAGTTATCTTAAATCACAACTGATCTTGGGACTTCCCGTCAGTACAGTGGTTAAGACTCTGCCTTCCAATGCAGGAGGTGCGGGTTCGATTCCTGTTCAGGGAACTAAGATTCCTCATACCAGCGGGGTGCAGCCAAAAACTCAAAAAAAAAAAAAAATTAAATCACAACTGCTCTTGCCCTATTTTGAAATAAGTTGGATACCTTTTAAAGGTATATCCAAGTTTGTTTGTTTGTTTGTTTGTTTGTTTTTACCACTTCCTCTCCCTCTTGATAACTAGGAAGATATACATACATACTTGCCTTAACTCCAGCGTGTTAGGATTGAGGTAGCCTATAAATTAACCTTATGTCCTGGAAGTATGCCACAATGGTGTTTTCTAACCCAGAACCCTTGTACTGTAACCTTACTTGGATGAGCAGAGAATGTTGTATCATTATTTTTTGCTTATCATGGTGTGCTTGTGTCTTTACTTAACACAGAGAAAAGGAAGTTCATGATTGACTTCCCTTCATTTCATTTCAGACAAATGTGGATTTTTACTAAGCTTGCAAGAACTTATGCAAAGTCCATTTGGAGAAGTAGCCTGTGCTATCGATAGATAAGGTTTCTAGTTTTCCAGGTGTCACTATATTAGCCTTGTGAATATGAGTTTGGGGAGTGAATGCTCAAAAGGTTCAAAATCCAGCATGACAAGAAGTTGTAGACTGAAGGAACTTTCTTCTGGTTGCTTTAGAGGGCAAAGTATTTCCAAGACTTGCAAGGCTATTTAGGTTCAGAACATAGAAATGATAATTTTGACTCTAGATGGCATTTGTGAGGAACTATTTATAGTTGTGGGTGTCTCTCTCTGGATTGTGTTCTTCTTTAACATTCTTCTATAGGATAGATTTATACCTTAATACCTCCAACATAATGAGGAGGTTGTTTCATTTTCCTTCAGTGAGGCAAAAAATCTACCTTGTAAGACTTGCCACCATTCAGGTGGTCCCCGCTGGGACCACCTGAATACCTCAGAGTCATGGCTTCATTTCAGGCCCCAAGTCAGAGGGGATTCTTTCTGGTTCCGTCTTTCAGCTGAAAGTTTCCAATCTTAGCTTACTACTGTATTGCCTGGGGAGATTTTTAATTCCATTCCTACAGGTATTTTAAACCATATTCCCTTCCTTCCTGACTTTCTGGGGGCAGATCTGATGCTCAGCCTGGCTTTGGAATGCCTGAGCACAGGGCACTCAAATGCAAATCTTTGGTGCCTCTAGCGCAGGGATCCCCAAACCCTGGGCCATGGAACCCATCTGTGGTCTGTTAGGAATTGGGCCACACAGCAGGAGGTGAGCGAGCAAAGCTTCATCTGTATTTACAGCCTCTCACCATCCCTTGCATTACCTCCTGAGCCCCGCCTCCCGTCAAATCAACTGTGGCATTAGATTCTCGTAGGAGCACGAACCCTACTGTGAAATGCACATGCGAGGGATCTAGGTTGCGAGCTCCTTATGAGAATCTAATGCCTGATGATCTGAGGTGGAGCTGAGGCAGTGATGCTAGTGCTGGGGAGCGGCTGCAAATACAGATTATCATTAGCAGAGAGGTTTGACTGCAGAGACCACAATAAATCAGTTGTTTGCAGACTCACATCAAAACCCTATCAGTGAGTGGCAAGTGACAATTAAACTGCATCTGGTGGCAGGCTTTAGAGCAGCAAGTGAGTTGATGTACTTCAATTGTACAGCTACATCTGGTGGCAGGCTTTAAGTCAGAATCTGACACTTATTTTAGCCCACGTGTCCCTCCCATTATTTTATTTACCACTTTCCATCTGCACCTCTTTCCCACACTGTGCCCTTGTCTCAGTCACAGTTTCGGTAAGCCCACAGCTAACCCTAGCCAAAATGAGTAAAAAACAAACGTCGCTGGAGACCTTCTTTGAAAAGGGGGAGAGACCCAATGATGAGACAGCAGAAGACTGCCAACAAAAAGAAAGCTTAATTTGAAAGAATATACCAGGCTTCCCTGGTGGCGCAGTGGTTGAGAGTCCCCCTGCCGATGCAGGGGACACGGGTTCGTGCCCCGGTCCGGGAAGATCCCACATGCTGTGGAGCGGCTAGGCCCATGAGCCATGGCCGCTGAACCTGTGCGTCTGGAGCCTGTGCTCTACAACGGGAGAGGCCACAACAGTGAGAGGCCTGTGTACCGCAAAAAAAAAAAAAAAAAATACCAAGAGTCCTACTTAAATTATAAGTTCATTTGCAATAGGTGATTCACATTCTCCAAGCCCGCTTTGTATAATATGTGGCGACTGGCTATCCAACGAAGCCATGAAACCTTCAAAACTGCTTCGCCATACGGAGATCAAGCACCCTGCATTAAGAGACAAGCCTTTGGAGTTTTTCAAAAGAAACACATGAACACGAAGAACAGAAGCAGTTATTGAAGGCCACCACTTCATCAAATGTGTCTGCACTGACAGCATCATTCTTAGTGGCTAACTGCATTGCTAAAGCTAAGAAGCCCTTTACTATTGGTGAAGAGTTGATCCTGCCTGCTGCTAAGGACATTTGTCGTGAACTTTTAGGAGAGGCTGCAGTTCAAAAGGTGGCATGTGTTCCTCTTTCTAGCACCATAACTAGATGAATTGATGAAATAGCAGAAGATATTGAGGCACACTTGTTAGGATTAATGAGTCACCATGGTGTGCAATCCAGGTTGACGAGTCTACCAATATTGACAACAAGGCAACAATGCTTGTTTTTGTGCGATACATTTTTCAGAAGGATGTGCATGAGGATATGTTATGTGCACTTTTGTTGCCAGCCAACATCACAGCTGCAGAACTATTGAAGTCTTTGAATGATTACATATCAGGAAAACTGAATTGGTCATTTTGTGTCGGTATATGCACGGTTGGAGCGGCTGCCATGACTGGATGGCTTTCTGGTTTCACTACTCGGGTCAGAGATGTCGCTTCTGAATGTGAGTCTACGTGCTGTGTCATCCATAGAGAAATGCTGGCTAGCTGAAAAATGTCACTTGAACTTAACAACGTTTTTCAGGATGTGATTAAAATTATCAGCCACATTAAAGTACGTGCCCTTAACTCACGTCTGTTCGTGCAGCTCTGTGAGGAGATGGACACAGAGCACACACGTCTTCTCTTACACACAGAAGTGAGACGGCTTTCTCAAGGTAGATCACTACCCAGAGTTTTTGAGTTACGGGAGCTGCTCCAGATTTCTTTTAGAAAAACAGGCACCACTGGCAGCACATTTCAGTGACACAGAATGGGTCACAAAACTTGCTTACTTGTGTGACATATTCAACCTGCTCGACGAACTCAATCTGTGACTTCAGGGGAGAACAACAACCGTGTTCAAGTGGGCAGATAAAAGTGGCTGCATTCAAAGCCAAACTGGAATTATGGGGCAATGAGTGAACACTGGGATTTTTGACATGTTTCAAACATTAATAGAGATATTGAAAGAGACTGAACCAGGGCCTTCTTTCTCCCAGCTGGTGCATGATCAGCTATCTCAGCTTTCAAAAGAGTTTGAGCATTGCTTCCCTACCACAAAAGACCCCCGAACTGGGAAGGAATGGACCCGCGACCCATTTGTGAATAATCCAGGTGAATCGACTTTGTCTGTGCTAGAAGAGGATCAACTGCTTGAGACCACAAATGATGGTGGCCTTAAAAGTACGTTTGAGACAACTTCAAATCACCATACGTTCTGGATTAAAGTCAAGGCGGACCATCCTGAGATTGCCACGAAAACACTGAAAAGCCTGCTTCCATTTCCAACATCCTATCTTTGTGAAGCAGGGTTTTCTGCAGTGACAGCGACCAAAAGGAGATCACGGAGTAGACTGGACGTGAGCAACACACGTCGGTGTCACTGTCTCCCATCACCCCCAGATGGGACCATCTAGTTGAAGGAGAACAAGCTCAGGGCTCCCACTGATTCTGCATTAGGGTGAGTTGTATAATTATTTCTTTATATATTACAACGTAATAATAATAATAGAAATAAAGTGCACAGTAAATGTAATGCGCTTGAGTCATCCCTAAACCATCCAACCCCCGCTTCCGGCCCGGGTCTGTGGAAAAACTGTCTTCCATGAAACTGGTCCCTGGTGCTAAAAAGGTTGGGGACCACTGCTCTAGGGTAATATTTTGCTTCATAGATCTGACCAGTCTGGAGATCAGAGTAGTGGGGAATCCTAAATTTTTAGTAACATCCCTGACAATTTAAAGAGGTGTTTCTATGGAAAACTATGTCTTCCCAGCTAGAATGGATAGCAAGCAGGGTTATAGGGATTCTTCTCTGCTTCTAAACTACCAGACCCCGTGGCAAATCTTTCAAATAGCTTAAGCTAATGATTTCTCCTTTAGATATTTTGCCCACATTAATTTGAGTTTTTATTTCAGTTTATGTGAACTTTCATTTTTTAAAAGGCTTAATTAAGTAACTTGGTTTTTTTTAACATCTTTATTAGAGTATAATTGCTTTACAATGGTGTGTTAGTTTCTGCTTTATAACAAAGTGAATCAGCTGTACATAAACATATATCCTCATATCTCCTCCCTCTTGTGTCTCCCTCTCACCCTCCCTATCCCACCCCTCTAGGTGGTCACAAAGTACCGAGCTGATCTCCCTGTGCTATGCGGCTGCTTCCCACTAGCTATCTATTTTACATTTGGTAGTGTATATATGTCAATGTTGCTCTCTCACTTCGTCCCAGCTTACCCTTCCCCCTCCCTGTGTCCTCAAGTCCATTCTCTACATTTGTGCCTTTATTTCTGTCCTGCCCCTAGGTTCATCAGAACCATTTTTTTTTAGATTCCATATATATGTGTTAGCATACGGTATTTGTTTTTCTCTTTCTGACTTACTTCACTCTGTATGACAGACTCTAGGTCTATCCACCTCACTACAAATAACTCAATTTCATTTCTTTTTATGGCTGAGTAATATTCCATTGTATATATGTGCCACATCTTCTTTATCCATTCATCTGTTGGCGGACACTTAGGTTGTTTCCAGGTCCTGGCTCTTGTAAATAGTGCTGCAACGAACATTGTGGTACATGACTTTTTTTGAATTATGGTTTTCTCAGGGTATATGCCCAGTAGTGGGATTGCTGGGTCGTATGGTAGTTCTATTTTTAGTTTTTTAAGGACCCTCCATACTGTTCTCCACAGTGGCTGTATCAATTTACATTCCCACCAACAGTGCAAGAGGGTTCCCTTTTCTCCACACCCTCTCCAGCATTTATTGTTTGTAGATTTTTTGGTGATGGCCATTCTGACTGGTGTGAGGTGATACCTCATTGTGGTTTTGATTTGCATTTCTCTAATGATTAGTGATGTTGAGCATCCTTTCATGTGTTTGTTGGCAATCTATATATCTTCTTTGGAGAAATGTCTCTTTAGGTCTTCTGCCCATTTTTGAATTGGGTTGTTTGGTTTTTTGATATTGAGCTGCATGAGCTGCTTGTAAATTTTGGAGTTTAATCCAAAGGCTTAAGTAACGTTCTTACTTGCTATTTGAATATCAGAAATTTCATATATACTTTGAAAAGAAGCCTATATGTGTCCTTGGCTGCCTAGTTGATAATATGTCTTGGTTAGGGAAAGTGTTGGCAATGTGTGAATGAATGATCCTGATTTGGGTGTCATTTGGACTAAGCTTGAAAAGAAGTCACACTCTGAACTATTTTTTTTCTGGTGGGAGATCAATACTGTCTAGACATGGTCTCATTACGACTTTGCATTGACTAAGGCAGACTCGGTCAACAGTGGGGTTGAGATTCCTGTAATCCGGGCTACTGGTCGGACATTTGTGTTACCCATTATTACAGAGAACTCCAGATTCACTGGTGTCAACACTGTATTTCAGCATCATTCCACTCAACTGTAGGGTTATCTTGAAGACAGTATATGCCAACTCGTGACATTTTTAAAGATTCTGGATCCTGAAAGTGCTGGGAGCTGCTCTGTAGTATTTCCTAGCAGCTTTGTGATGGTTGCATAGGGCATGGAAGAGGCCTTGGAGCCTTTCAATTCCTTACAGTCTCTAAAACACAAAAAGAGAGGGAATAATTCAACTAATATCTAAAGGCCTCAGCCCATGCCTGAAAGCCAGATGTCTACCCTGTCATATGGTGTCCCCATTAATATCTGCAGATATTTTCTTCATGTATAGAAACATCACCAGTTGTTTTTTTTTTTACATTCAGTAGTCTTCTCATTTATAAGAAATTTTCATCTATTTGAATTTGTTTTTAAATTGAGAAAGTTTATGATTCTTCACCTGGAGCAGAAATTAAAAATCTTGTCTTCTCCCTGTTAGATATTCAGACTCCTGGCTATGCTGCTCTGCATGGAATCTTAAATCTTTCATCTGTGGTTATTTGTTGGCATTTTGTGAGATAGTGAAGCAATGTCTGAGCCACTAACGGCCAGAGGTGGCCCACCCTGACCAGATTTCCAATAGTGGAATAAATGTCTGTTATTTATCCAGCCTCTTTACTTTTCAACTGTGGGAAAGATGAGGATAGACATTGAGAAATAATGCTGATTATACAAAGGATTGTTCATGATAAAAGATCTCTTTCTGGGAATTTAAGTGTTCCAGTAAATTAGCATTATTGATCATTCTTTTTCCACATAGTCTATATCTTAGAATCCTAAAACTATTATTCTCCCTTGTCTGGTGTAATTACCAGAACAAGGAATAATCTAATTAAAAGACAACAAGGATGTGTTCTAATTGTTCTAATAAATTATGTTAATACACAATGCATGCACTTACTTTTCAACAGGAATTTATTTAATAGATTGACAGCTTGTCCTTTACTGCCACAATCTTAACTTTCATTTATTCTAAACAAGACAACTTAAAAAAAAAGGAGAGGGACTTCCCTGGTGGCGCAGTGGTTGAGAGTCCGCCTGCCGATGCAGGGGACGCGGGTTTGTGCCCCGGTCCGGGAAGATCCCACATGCTGCGGAGTGGCTGGGCCCGTGAGCCATGGCCACTGGGCCTGCGCGTCCAGAGCCTGTGCTCTGCAACAGGAGAGCCCGCAACAGTGAGAGGCCCGCGTATCGCAAAAAAAAAGAAAAAAAAAGGAGAGTTAAGCACCCAAAAATCTGTTGGGTCATTAAGAAAATCTAAGGTTCCATGTGGTATGTATGGATGAAGAAATGGGTTTCGGGTTCTCTAGATAAAATAGTGACCCAAGACATAGGAGGGTAAAGTAAAGATCAGTAGAGTCTAAAGTCAAAATCAGTAACACACTGTTGCAGTGAAGGTAGTGGGACTTTTCATTTGTTGTTTTATTGTCAAGGATAGTGCTGCATGATAAGGCAGTCCTAACTTATGGAATTGTGTTTTCGTAGTTTTAGGCATTTTACACAAATCTATTAGCATATTGCATGTATGAGATGACGCCCTCAGTAAAGTCATGTCATAATATGGGCAGAAATTCAGGCGGTCACTTCTGATAGGCCATATGTTTTCTACAAAAACACGCCAGTATCCCTGATTATTTTTTCATAATTGGGATATAGTTTGTTGCATAACTGTATGAGAAAGTCTTCAAGGCAGTAAAAGATGTCAAGAATGATATGGCAGAAATAAAAATCTGTATAGAGCTTGGAGGGAAGCATATAGGTCAATACTAAATCAGTATGGCCAATCTACATAGTTCAGAAAAGCAGATTCCCAGGTTGGTTTGTGTTGTTCTCCCTTGACATAACAACCTTTGAAATTTAACTGACAAGCCTACAGGTAGGAAGGAATCTCAGTACTTATCCAGTTTGGAAAGTATTTCCAGAAAGGATACTTTCTCACAAGTTAGGAACTTTGTGGGAATAATTTTTTGCCTCTGATTAAACCATTAAATGGTTTAATCCATTTTAATTGTCAAGTTCATCAAAAAGTATGGAGCTGGAACATATGCAGATTCTAGTTTATACTCATAAAGTTAACATATTGTAGAATAGCAGCCATAGAGACAAAACAGAAAACAACAGACACACCATAAAAGAAATGGGAATTAAAAGGAAATTATCTTTAATGGCAAGGGAATGCAAACAGTTTTCTTCCCATTTTGAAGTACATTGGCCTAAACGCCATGATTTTTGGCTCCTTACTCCCTGTCTTTTAATATTCTAGTTCACATCTTCATTTTCAATGGGAAATTTGTATATGTTCTTTTTCTGTTTTAAAAAAGTTTGACATTTCTTTCAAGGCCATCAGGCTGTGAGGATTTCTTTCCTCAAGGAAGACTGAGAGCTGGTGAGCTCCTAATAACTCAGGTATAGAACGCGTACCACCAGGTCTAAATTAGATCAGGTACCCAAGTGGGTCTCACCTTCCTTGTCTCCAAGGCAGGGACAATGTCTGCCTTTGAAAGGAAGCATGAATGTGGCACTCAATTCTTTTCTTTATTTCTTTCTTTTTAACTTTGAAAAAAATTTTTATTCTGAAAAAGTATTCAGTATTTGATTCTGAATAATATAAAAATTGCCATTTTAACCATTTTTAGGTATATAATTCAGTAGTGGTAAATATGACATTTCTTTTTAATAATTGGACTGAAAAGGGAATAAGGCTGTGATTAGATAAGCACTTAGGTTACCATGTAAGATGTTTTATTCTGCTTTTTATTTGTTTCTACCCTTTCTGAAATTATTTTTCACCAAAAGTATGATACCTACTTATGTGAAACCGGAAAAGAATTCCATCTCAATTCTAGAACAGACTCTAGATGCTCATAGCAGGTGGGGAGGGGTATGTGGCTGGGCAAAGGGTCAGCATAATAAATGAGGTTGGGGCAGTGGAACAGTGCCTGTCTCTGAAGGTCCCCTGGGTATTTCTGGAGCTCAGAATGTGACCACTCTGTGCATAAATATGATATTTTTTTTCTGATCTACTGGTGTTGGAAATTTTTTATTTAGTAAATGATGCAAAATATACGTTAAGTGATGGTAAGGTTTTGACAAAAACTGACCAAAATTGGGAAATTCAAAGCTATAGAAAAGCTGAAACACTGACTTAATGTGCTGTCATCTAGCCATGATCTCATTCCATGCTGCTTCATTCACTGATCACAGAGACACTGAAATCATCCCCCAGGCAGGATGGAGCATGTTTACAGTGGAGGGTACTAGGCAGAGGCTTGGCTGAGTCTTCTATTTTTACTGGCCATTAACACTTCCTACTTGCATGTAAACTAAATTTTGATAATTATTAAAATAAAGATAATGTTAATAATACATTAAAAAGCTACTTTTTAAAGGGGTAGAATAGTAGAAGCCTCTGCTTTGAATATTATGTTTACCAGTTTCGTCTAGTTGTCAGCTCCCCCATGGTACATAGAATGAAGTCTAAACTCCTTAGTAGGGGATGAGGACCCCAGTGTCCCTCCCTTACCTTTCTTTCCACTTCATCTCCCTTTGCTCCTTCACATGTCTTGTACTTCATCCAGGCATTAGTTTGTATCATTTCCCAAATGTACCATCTTTACTTCTCTCAGGGCTTTTGCATGTGTTTCTCCCTCTTGGAAACTCCTTTTACTACCCAACCTTCAGAATTCAGCTCACACGTCTCCTGTGAGAAGCTTCTGCTGATTCTCCCAAGCATTGCTGCTCACTGTTTCTGTGTCAGCACCATGACCAGTACATACCTGCAGTTTTGCACTTAATCACATATAATTGTAATGATTTTTTACATGTCTTTTCCTCCTGCCAGGATCAGAGTTCGTTGTAGCCAGGGACATTTCAACTCAATAGGATCCAGCTTATTGTATATATACATTTTTAGCTATCCCTACATGTTTTATTTTTGAGTTTCTGCTGAGATTCAGGAACTTAAGGCTTTCAAGTAATGAATGAAAATAGCAGTCAACCCAGAATCAACCCAGAATCCTATGACCAGTGAAAATACCCTTAAGGAATGAAGGGGAAGTCCAGGTACTCTCAGATGAAGGAAAACTAACAGATTTTGTCACCAGCAGAGCTACTCTAAAAGAATGGCTAACAGAAGGAAATGATAAAAAAATAAAATAAAGAAGGCCTGGAACACCAGGAAAAAACACAGCAAGCAAAAATATTGGTAAATATAGTAGGCTTACTTTTTCCTCTTTAGATTTCTAAATTATGTTTGAAGACTAAAGCAAAAATTACAACACTCTTTGATATGGATGGAAGTGTTGGAAATATTTAAGATAACTGTATTATAAATGGACATTGGTAACAGGACATAAAGGGAGGTAAGGTTTCTATACTTTGCTCAAACTGTAAGACAATACCAGTAGGTTGTGATAAGTTATGAATATATAACGCAGTACCTAGAGCAGCCACTAAAGAAGTTTTACAAGGAGATGCACACAAAAAACTTTAGATAAATCGAAGTAGAATTCCAAAAAATGTTCAAAGAGCCTACAAGAAAGCAGAAAAAAGAAAACAAAAATACAAACCAGGGAGAATAAACAGAAAAGAAACAAAAATAAAGTGGTAGTTTAAGTCCTAAAATACCAATAATTACATTAAATCTAAATGGTCTAAATATACCATGTAAAGAGTGAAAGAATTGTTTAAAAAACATGACCTAACTAGACACTGTCTATAAGAAACTCACTTTGAATATAATAGTAGAGGCAGACTGAAGGTAAAATGATGGAAAGAGATGTACCATACAAGCATTAATTAAAAGAAGGCAGAAGTAGCTGGTTCTTTGAAAAAGTTAAAAAAATTGACAAACATCTAGGAAGACTGATAAAGAAAAAAAGACTAAAGACACAAATTAACAATATCAGGAATGAAACAGGGGATAGTACTATAGATCCTGCAGATATCAAAAGGATAATAAAGGAATGCTATGAAAAACTTTATACACATAAATTTGACAACTTAGAAAAAAAGATCCACTTTCCTTGAAAAAGAAACTGCCACAATTCACCAAATTTGAAAGAGATAATTTGAATAGCCCTATTATAACTATTGAGGAAATTGAACTCATAATTTTAAAATTCCCCAAAAGGAAATTTCCAGGCCCAGATGATTTTACTGGAGAATTCTACCCAATATTTAATGAGGAATAAGCACCAGTTTTATACAGACTCTTCCAGGAAATAGAAGAGAACACTTCCACTGCCCAATTCATTTTTATGAAACTAGTATTACCCAGATACCAAAGCCAGACACAAACAATACAAAAAAGAAAACTATGGTATATGAATAACTTCATCAATATAGACACAAAAATCCTTAACAAAATATTAGCAAGTAGAATTCAGGGGGAAAAAAAAAAGAGTTATACACGTAACCAAATGGGGTCTATTCCAGGAATGCAAAGACTGGATCAAAATTAAAAAGTCAATCAATGTAATGCACCATAATAACAGACTAAAGAGGAAAAAAAAATCACATGATTTTATCAATTGATGCAGAAAAAGTATTTGACAAAATTCAACACTGATTTATGATGAAAACTGTCAGAAGAATAAGAATAAGGGGAACTTCGTCAACTTGATGAAGAGCCTCTTTTTTATTACCCTCATCTGACATTTATACAAAATGATGAAAAACAATGCTTACCCCCTAAGTGTGGGAAGTAAGGTAAGGATGTCTATTCTTGCTACTCCTATTCAACATAGTGCAGGAAGCTCTAGTCAATGCAATAAGGCAGTAAAAAGAAATAAAAGGCATACAGATAGAAAGGAAGAAAGAAAACTGTCACTATTGCTAATGACATGATTTTCTACTTAGAAAATCCTTAAGTGATCTAAAAAAAAAAACACAACCTCTTAAAAGTAAGTGAGTTCCACAAGGTTGTAGGATACAAGACAATTTAAAAAAATCAATTGTATTTCTGCATACTAGCAATGAACATGTAGACACTATAATTAAAAATGCAATTTACAGTAGCTCAAAATTATGAAATACTTAGGTATAAATCTAATAAGTCATTCACAGAACTTGTATGCTCACTGTGACATAATGCCGATGACTGAAATCAAAGAAAATCGAAACAAATGGAGAGACATACCATGTTCGTGATTTGGAAGTCTCAGCATAGTAAAGATACCAATTTTCCCCAAACTGATATACACATTTAATGCAGCTCTTACCAAAATCCCAGTATGATTTTTTATATGGACAAGATTATTCTAAAATTTATATGAAGACAAAGGAACTAGAATAGCTAAAATAATGTTGAAAAGAAGAATAAAGTGGGAGGAATCAGTCTACCCGATTTTAAGGCTTATTTTACAGTTACTATGTGGCTGTTCATGAAGTGATAGACATGTGTATCAGTGGATCAGAATAGAGAAGCCAAAAAACAGACTCAGTGAATATTCCCAACTGATTTTTGACAGATGTACAAATCCCTCAATGGGGGAAAAAATAAAAGAGAGCCTTTTCAAAAATGATCCTGGAGTAATCAGCAAAAAATGAACCTAAAATTAAGTCTTATACCTTATGTAAAAGTTACCTCAAAATGTATAATGGACTTAAATGTAAAACATGAAACTATAAAACTCTTAGAAGAAAACATAAGAGAAAATCTTTGGGATCCAGGGCTAGGCAAAAAGTTCTTAGACTTGACATTGAAACACAATTCATAAAAGGAAAAAAAATCATATATTAGACATCATCAGAATTAAAACTTTTGCTCTTTAAAAGACCCTGATAAGAGAATGAAAAGACAGATACAGACTGGGAGAAAATATTTACAAATCATAAATCTGACAAAGGACTAGTATCTAGAATATATATAGACCTCTCAAATAATGGTTTAAAAAACCCCAAGCAATCCAATTAGAAAACAGACAAAAGTCATGAAGAGATCTTTCACCAAAGAGGCTTTATAGATGGCAAGTAAGTGCATCAAAATATGTTCAATATTATTAGCTGTCAGGGAAATGTAAATTAAAACCACAGAGATATGTCACCATATACCTATTGGACTGGCTTAAAAAAAAAAATAGTGATAACACCAAATGCTAATGAGGATGCAGAGAAACTGGATTACTCATATATTGCCGGTGGGAATGTGAAATGGTACCGGTACTCTGGAAAATAGTTTGGCAGCTTCTTATAAAGCTAAACATTCACTTACTGTACTCCTGGGCATTTATCCTGAGGGAATGAAAATTTATGTTCTCATAAAACCTGTGCACGAATGTTCATAGTAGATTTATTTGTAGTAGCTAAAAACTGGAAGCAACACAGATGACCTGTACTGGGTGAATGGTTAAAGAAACGGTAGTATATCCAAACCACAGAGCACTACTCAGCAATGAGCTATTGATAACGTGGAACTAACTACTTGACTGAACCTTCAGAGATTTAGGCTATGGGAGAAAAAAGGCAATTCCCAAAGATTACATACTGTATGATTCCATTTATATAGCATTCTTTTCTTTTCTTCTTTTTTTTTTTTGCAGTACACGGGCCTCTCAATGCTGTGGACTCTCCTGCCGCGGAGCACAGGCGCCGGACGCACAGGCCCAGTGGCCACGGCCCACGGGCCCAGCCGCTCCGCGGCATGTGAGAACCCCCCAGACCGCGCCCCCTGCATTGGCAGGCAGACTCCCAACCACTGCACCACCAGGGAAGCCCTTCTTCCTTTTTTTAAAAATTTATTTTTGTCTGTGTTGGGTCTTCACTGATGCACGTGGAGCTTCTCTAGTTGTGGCGAGTGGGGGCTGCTCTATGTTGCGGTGTGCGGGCTTCTCATTGTGGTGGCTTCTCTTGTTGCGGAGCATGGGCTCTAGGGCACACGGGTTTCAGTAGTTGTGGCACATGGGCTCAGTAGTTGTGGCTCACGGGCTTCAGAGTGCAGGCTCAGTAGTTGTGGTGCACGGGCTTCATTGCTCCGTAGCATGTGGGATCTTCCCGGACCGGTCCTCAAAACTGTGTCAGCTGCATTGGCAGGCAGATTCTTAACCACTGCACCACCAGGAAAGCCCTATATAGCGTTCTTAAAGTGACATAATTATATAAATGAAGAACAGATTTGTGGTTGTCAAGGGTTAAGGTAGTGTGAGGTGGGAGGGTGATGGGTGTGGCTATAGAAGGGCGGTAGGTGGATCTCTATGGTGATGAAAATATTCTGTATCTTGAGTGTATCAAAGTCAGTATTCTGCTTGTGCTATTGTACTGTAGACTTGTAAGATGTTACCATTGGGAGAAATTGGGTAAAGGGTACATGGAATCTCTCTGTATTTTTTTCTAACAACATTATCTCAAAATAAGAAGTTTAATTAAAAAGGGGGGACACGTGAACAAAAAGAATTGGGAAGATAACAGTGTAATTGTAGAGCTGCCTTAAAGGGCCAGAGACTGATTTAGAAGGAAAAAAATGTGAAATCTAAGGAATTAGTGGCATTATAAATCTATGAAAGTGAGAGTAAAGGAATACGAAAAGAATGTTGAAAAAACAGTAAATAATATTAGATCACCAGAGTCGTTGCCTAACCTACATAGCCTGGGAGCTGTCCCTCTCACCCTTCCTCCACTCCCCAGAATGAAGGCTGGAGGGGGGTGAAGCACAGGATATGTGACTGGGGTCACTGGGCATAGCTGAGGACAGAGCTATGGTGATGAAAACAGGGGGATTAAGTGAAAGTCTGCATAATGGGGCTTGCACTCTTTCCCACACTTAAATCCCAGAACAATGGCAGCTAGGCACGAGATTGAAAGACACTTTTCTGGGGATTTTGACCAGCCCAAGAAAAGAGACCTAGAAATATGAGCCAGGAAGCCAGTCACTCTAGGCCTGTGTTGTCCACTATGGTAGGTAGCCACTAGCAACCTGTGGCTACTGAACATTGAAACATAGCTTGTCTGACTTGAGATGGGCTGTATATGTAAAACCTTTTAAGATTTTTGAATATTGTACTTCATATAAAACATGTAAAATATCTTGTTAATTTTTATTACTTACATGTTGAAATAATATTTGTATATACTAGGTTAAATAAAATATGTTATTAAAATAATGTTTTAGAAGATTAAGAGACTGAATTTCTCCCAGGTTGAAAGCAGAAAAGTAACTTTTATGGAGCTTTGGTGGTTTTATAAGTAAAACGAAAGCAACAGGATATCAACATGAAGGGAACAATCAGCCCGGAAACAGAACAAAGAAAAGCTTAGCCATATATGTGTATACATATCTATGATACATGTGATGTGTCACTCTCTAGCTAGTTCCTATTGAAGTCAAGGGGTTTTTTGTTTTGTTTTGTTTTCTTTTTTAAGTATAATTGGCTGACTGCCAGAAATAGGCAGACCATCTGGATGTCCATATGGATTGTTCTCTTCTGAATTTATCTTGAACTCTGGGTGAGATTAACACAGATTTTGGGAAACAGCAGAGGTCCTTCATGTATCAGTATGTGTCCAATATGCAATATGTATGATTCGTTGAGTGAGTCATTCTGTCTGGATTGGAATCCCAGATCTGCAGTTTAGTAACTGTGATTTAGGTCTGGTAACTGTCTTTGCCTCTGTTTCCACATCTGTAAAACAGGAATAAAAATAATAGTATTCTTTAAGTCATTGTGACTACATGATTTACTGTGTGAAAAAGGCTTAGTCCCTGATACATAGTAAACATTGTGTTAATGTTAGCTATCATTATTATTACTGTGGGCTAGTAGCTCTCATATTGTCTCTAATCCTTAGGACAGCCTGTAAAGTAAGTAGTGTTATCTGAGAATCCAAGGCTTAGAGAGAAGCTGCTCTCCTGGGTCACAAGTCACTTCAAAACCTGAGCTTTTTCCATTATCCTATCTTGCCTCATAAATTTTAGTACCTCATTGCTGATAGAAGCCTTTTATATCATCTTAGACAGTTACTGAACTTGTCTGCAGAATGGATCGTTAAAGGCTGGGCTCTGGGCTTGGAGAGGCTTGTGTTCGAATCCTGATCCCACCACTCAAAGCAGCTGGGTGGTCTTGGACAAGCTACTCAACTCCATGAAAGTTTCTCAGGTTGTAATAAGGATTACATTAGATAATGTATGGGAAGCTCTTGGCACACTATGTGCTGTGTGATTATTAATTTCCCATGATTATGATTTTTATTATAAATATGATCTAAGTCTCAGAGCTAGTTAGTCGTGGATGTATAACTGAAACCTGGTAGGTCTTTTATTCAGTGCTCTCTCTTCTCTACTTTGCTATCTAATTGGTTAGTTTTCATTCATCCTTTTAGAATCTACATTTATAAAGTCAGAGCTGTTAGTGAAGATTTTATAAGAACACTTTCCAAGAGTTTTTTTGAACTGCCAAGTCCAGAGATTTAGGATGTAGCTTGGTGCTGAAGTAATTGGCTGTCTTAGTCTTGCATTATAAGAAGTTCCCTTTCAGAGTATAAGGTTGAGAACCATGAAAGGAACTCTCACGTTTTGGTAATTGCTTTAAGGAATAGCTTACCTTTTAAAAACATACATTATTCAGCTACAACTCCTTCTTTCCCTCACCTTGCCGTTTTGAGAATCTCCTCATCATACATCTTCACAATCTTGTTTTCTGAGCTTCCCCTTTTAACTATTTCCTCAAGTACCATCCCATAATAATATTTTCTTTTCAGTTTATCAACTAGTTGGGGAAGTGATGTACTTGTTAGTATTGAAGAGTTTCAGAGGAATATAGAAATGATTCAGTTTTAGGAGAATACAGAAATGATTTAATCTTAGGTGAATACAGAAATGATTTAATTTTCTACCTGTCAAAGAACTGAAGCATCGTGAAACTGGTCTTAGCTAGCTACTTGAAGCAAGCTGTACACTATTTACTGCAGTTATATCACATCAACAGACAGTTTGTGATCAGAGATTAATTCAGAAAGTCTCATTAATATGTTGAGCTAACAAAAGGGATGAGATGTTTTAATACCTCCTTGAATGCAACATTTGTTGTTCTCTTGTGTGAATGGGATGGATTTAGCTATGAAAAAGACTGAACTCCACAGTGCTCTGATATTGATAAAGTGGGTGTCTTCTAAACTTCTTTTAAATTTATTCCTCCTCTTCCTGGAGTTAACCAGATAGATTATAGTTTAATTTTGCCAATGGGGAGTTTTAAAGCAAAAGGGCTAACAGTTTTTTTCCCCAACATAAGTGAGAGAACATCAGGAAATAGAATTGCAAATATATTTCCATTTTGTCATAAAGAACCTTAACATTTTTCCCTGTTACTTCAACATCAGTTTAAACTATGACATTTCTCTTGTTTTGACTAGCACTAGAGTAGGAGAGAGTAATGTTCTATGTTACAAGGACCTCATTGCCTGAAATAAATCTCTAAGGATACCTTAAAATTCTCTTACCCTCTTTCTCATGGTCACCATGGCTCTTCTGTTTGGTTATTGAGCTGCTTCACAGTGACAATCATGCTAAACTTTTCAGCTACTGTTTTGAGCTTTCCCTTTCAAACTGGAGATTAGAGAGAAGTAAGTTTCACTTCCTCCCATCCCCCATAATGGAACCCAAGTTGAGCCAGGAAAGCTTTGTATTCGTCATTGATCCATTCATCAATGCAAAGTTATTAAGTGCTTTCCATTCAGCATCTGTGTAAGGTGCTGTGAAAACTGCAAAACGCACTTTGGACCTCAAGAAACTCCCTTATTTTCCTCTTTTACTTTCCCTTCCTCCCCCTCTTTTACCAACTTCCCAAAGAATTTGAGGCTGTTTACTGAATCAAAGGTAGTATTCAAGTACTAAAACAACCATAAGACAGAAATGTGACCATCTTTACTAGTATAAGTTGGTAGGTCCATGGAGTGAGAGAACTAAATTTGGTTGTAGGTTTCCTGATCCCTAAGGCAGAAAGGGAATTACTAGCTTATGTAGCCTTCTTTGTCACCAGAGAAAGCATTACAGTTTTTCCATGCTAGTAGACTCTCTTTGGGATCAAAACTGAAGGTGGAATTTACTGGTTTACAAAGCGAATGTTGACTTTAGTGCAGTTTTCAAACAGGAATAAGTATCGGGAGGAAAGATTGAGGGCATGGATTCATATCTGTCTTGCTTACTGTTATGTCCCAGAGCTCAGCACAGTGCCTGGTGCATAGTAGGTATTGGATACATAGTTGTTCAATTAAAATGGTCTATTCAATGGACAATTTGCACCGACTTTCAATAACAATGAAGACACTGTATACTCTGCCTTTGAATGTTGTATTCTCTCTCCCCAGAAGGCCATCCTCTAGCCCTTCTTTACCTCTTTCTCACCCTTCAGGTCTCATGTTAAATCCAACTTCTTTTGTTTTAGTATCTCAAAAGGATCTGCTACTGAATGTCCTTTGCTGCAGTTCCATTTATAAGGAGTTATCACATATTTCATTGTTCATTTGAAAGTCCAATGTTTGTTGGAGTGCAGAGCAGCCACGTTATTCTAAGTACTTACTCAGACAAATTAAATAATTCTGTGTAGTAGTTCTGAAAAGTCTAATTTCCATGTGCAGAATCATGTTTATCATCATCCAAATTCAAAGGCACAAAATAGCACATTTACATTGGTAACTTATTCATAACATTCCCTTTCTACCTTGTTTGTTTTATTGTTAGAAACCAACCCAAATCCCATCTGTAGGATGACACACATAAAAGGATGAAATTTAAATATCAGGGCTGTGATGGGGCGAAGCACTTGAGGCATATCCGGCCTTGAATTGGTGCCCTTTGCCTCCTGGCTGCATTATGTAAAGATAGGGGGATTGCCAGATTTTCCTTTAAGGGTTTAACTAACTGCTTCTTCAAGGCCTTAAGGTCTCTCAAGGAAGTGTACAGATAAGGCATTTTTAAACACAGTATTGGCCCAGGAGGAAGTCTTTTGGGGCTTTTACTTCATGATTACTGAACTTTCCTGCAAGCTTTTTTCCTCCACAGATTCTCCCTCCAGTAAGAGACGGAACATTCTTTACAATTCTAGCCTCCTTAAAGAATGACCTCCTCGCCTCAACAAGCGTCTTTTGGTATTACTGGCAAAAATGAATTATCTTAAAGCTAACTTTTATTTTAAAGCAAAAATTCTCTTTTGGAGGGGGAAGAATCTAATCTCAAGCCCTAGAACGTATAAGGTTAATGGCAAACTTGCTTCAAGGAGAGAAACAGAAAAAGCAAAATTGTTAAGTCAGCTGAAGAACTAATCAAGCGTATTGTTCCCTTGATTCTGTAAAATTATAACGAACCTTTTAGAAAGGTTGAAAAGATGTCCGTGGTGTGCTCTCAGTTTACTTTGTCTGTAAGTGCATGTTCCCTCTTCCCCGTGGTTCCAGAGGCACTGGTGTGTGCTGAACGGGTTCTCCTGGATGAGGGCTGAGTGTCTTTCCAGATGACAGATGGTTCCCTCTGCTGGCTGAACTTAAATTCAGTCCTCCGAGCTGAGCCAACCTGGGAGGAATCGCTATCCTTCTCACTGATTATGAAAACAGTTTTGAGATCTATCCTTAAAGAAACCAACCATCTGTGACCAGTTTAAGTGCACACCGGAACTGATGATGAGCTGACTTACTTCCTCCTTTCCTCCCTCCCTCCCTCCATCCCTCTCTCCCTCCCTTCTATCCTCCCTCCCTTTTTTCTTACTTCCTTTGAGAAAAATTTAAAGATACAGACAAGCACAAAAGGTAGTATAATAAGCATCTGTATTTCTACTATCTAAAAAGGAGCATCTGTTTATGTCTAGTCAGATTTACTTCTGGTTTGTGTGTTTGTTTCTTTTTAAAGAAATTATTGATGAAACTAAATTCTCTTTTAACTACCATATCCTGTTTTCCTTCCACCCTTCACTCTCTCAGCTGCCTGTACCTCCTGCTGAAAATTCCCTACCATAAATTTAGGATGTAATATTTAGTCTATTGTTTATATTTTTATGTACACACATATATATACCAACAACCAATATATACTATTTTGTTTAAATATTTTATGTTTAAATCATTCCTTCCTGTTGCTTTTTTAATGTAACAGTATTTATGAAATTTATCTGTATTGATGCCTATAAAATCAGTTGATTTTAACAGCTGCATAATATTCCATCCTATAAATATAGCACATTTTATTTGCCTATTCCCTTTCCAATGCAACTTTTAGGTCATTTCCAAGTTTTGCTATACAAAAACAAAAAAACACTGCAATAATCTTTTTAGTATATGTCTCCTTGTGTCCATATTGCTTGAGCCCAGTATACCCTGCAATGAGAATCAGTAAGCTGTAGGATATATGTAGTATTACTTTTGATAAATATAACAAAATTGCTCACCAGGATGATACCAATTCATGATTCGGCCAGAAGTAAGCTAGACTATTATGCTATTTTTTTATACCTCTTGGACAGCACTGAATTTTGTCTGTCTTCTCCATGTTTACTATTCTAGTAAAAGAAAAATGGAATTCCATTATTTTAATATGTGTTTTCCTCTAGTGAGTCTGAGCTTCTTTTTTTTACCTTCTTTGTCCATTGAGATTTCTTCTTTGAACCACCATTTTTTCTATATGTTTGTTCATCTTTGTTCTTGATTTTTGGAGTTCCTTATACATTCTGGTTACTTATTCTCTGTTATGTACGTTGCCACTATCTTTGTCTGGTCTGGCATTTGAGAAGATTACTGCTTCTGATGATAAGTAAGTTAAATTGTTATGGTTTTTAATTTAATTCTACGTATTATCAAGGAATTAGGCGTTATCTTTCTCCCCTCAGTCCATTGCCGATCCTTTCGGATCCTCTTTCAAAATATGCAGCAGATGACCACCCACTTCTCCCTGTCCCCTGTGCTATCTGATGTTTTATCCTCATTTAAAAAAATTACTCTCTCGGGGCTTCCCTGGTGGCGCAGTGGTTAAGGATCTGCCTACTAATGCTGGGGACATGGGTTCGAGCCCTGGTCTGGGAAGATCCCACGTGCTGGGGAACAACTAAGCCCATGCACCACAGCTACTGAGCCTGTGCTCTAGAGCCCGCAAGCCACAACTACGGAGCCCATGCGCCACATCTGCTGAAGCCCAGGTGCCCTAGAGCCCGTGCTCCACAATAAGAGAAGCCACAGTAATGAGAAGCCTGTGCATTGCAATGAAGCATAGCCCCCGCTCTCCACAGCTAGAGAAAACCAGCGTGCAGCAATGAAGACCCAACACAGCGAAAAATAAATAAATAAATAAAATTTTAAAAAATTACTCTTTCGATAGATATACCCTTCATATATTATTATGCCCATTTGACAGAAGTGAAAAGTGAGGCTCAGTGAAGTTCAGCTGCTGTATAAGACACAGAGATGGTAAATGTATTACTAGAATTCAAACTCAGGTCAGTAGGACCAAAAACCCTTGTTCCTTCCACTGTCAGTTTCCCTCAGATTCTCATGGACACCAAGGTTTCAAAGGAAAGGAAGTAGATTGACCCATAAAATACCTTTCAGACAGATGCTTCGGTATAGGCCGCCACAAAACCAGAGAAGTACTCTTCCTACCGACTTCTGGGTTGGCCTCATCTTTATGCAAAATGGAAAACCCCTGTTCCAGGACTGGCTGGCTCTGAGGAAGGGCAAATAATAATGCAGCCAGAGCAGCCCAGGACTAGAAATGGGAAGATGGAATGTCAAAGCACCATTCTGCTCCTTACTTTATGTGATCTTGTAGGAGTCACTTAAGCCACTCTTGAATCGTGATCTCTCTTGTGCAGAGTAATGACAATACTTAGAATTTGCACATGTGCCTTTATTCTACCCTTTTAACAGTACCAATGCTGTCATGCTAGCTCAGTTTTCACGGTGAATGTCCCTAATGAAGTTGTACTATAAGCCATCTAGATCACTGCGGAAATGATCATCTGAATTTCTTGTTTATGGTGTAGGTATCCCAGGACTGCCTGCTTGCCAAGACCCTCTGTAAAACTCCATGCACCCTGCTGTTGAGCGCTCTGAGGAGGTAACAGTATTCAGAAAGGTAGAGTTTACTTAATTTAAAAATTTTTCGTAGAGTTAGGTATAACTGACCTACTACGGGTATCCTTATAATAGTAGTAAGATTTCTATGTACATATAAAATAGAACTCTTAAAATGGTATAATTTGGGGGCTCAATTTTCTTGGAGAATTTACCCTCTCCTGACTTCTATTTGTAGCTGCCATTTAAAACTTGGGGTATAAATATTATGTCAGTTAAATAAAGGAGTGATAACTTCACTTTCTGGAGAAAGCATTACCTTCCCTTTCATGAAATGTAGCTTTACCGTTACCTGATTGACATGCTATTATATTATTCTCCCTTCCACCAGACAGTTACACATATTTAATAATTTTTATGTATAAAAAGTAAGGTTAAGCAGTTGCAAAGACAAGTTGTTACGCTTTGCATGGTTTTGAGAATGATCGTGGAGATGAAATGACGTTAGTAGTAGCAGGAGGACACACTGATATGAAGCGTACCTCCTGAAATAGAAAGGGATTGTTCTTGGTCAGAGGAAATCCTAGTGGCATTCGCTGGGACAGTGAAGAATAAATCTTATAACAAGGCCTGAGGATAGGGCAAAATAATTACTCTTCTTTGTATGTCTTTGGATGGTTTAACTGGATAAGTTTAATATACATTAAAAAAATAGCAATAAAAGAAGGGAATGTGCTAATGTGGCAAAACTTCCCCAGTTTTGATGATGTCAGTGGACAGTGTTCATTTAATCCCTCCCTAGAACTCATTTGTGTATACCCCTCTCCTTTTCTCTCACCCCTTCTCATCTTTACTTCCCTCATAGTATCTCCCATTCCGAGGTCTCAACAGACAATTTAGCATGTGTAATAAATATAAATATTGAATAGCCCCATGTGTCAGAACACAAAGATTTTGTATGCTTTCAGTCAAGACCCAGTCTCCTGTTTCCACTTTACATTGTCTGCTTACTTACTCTTGGCCCTGTTTTCTATTCTCTCTCGTTCCATAGTTGCTTGAAAGTCATGGATTTATGCAAAAGACTGCCCCTCACATTTGTAGGACTGTGACACATTGCTATATTTTCTAGAAATACTCACCAAATGCAGATTATGGAGGGATGAGTCAGGCATCTTCACTTCTTAATGTGCCTGATTTCTTTCTGGTGAATCACCTTCCCATCTAGAGTGTTTTTCTGGAAGATGCAGAAGGTTTAAGGACAGTAAATGAAATGAGCTGAAATGGAATCCTGGTGTTACGTGTTTCTTTACTATGAGCTTTGCATGGAATTGTTTGATCCTTATGTTATGGTTCTGTTTAGTGTTTTTGAGCCCTGAAGCAGACTCTTTTTAGCATGAAAGGTGTCAATATGAAATATATATATCTGAAAGAGGGGCATTTTAATATTAATAATTAGCAGAAGGAGGAATTATAGGCTATAACTTTGAGTTTTAAGATCTCCACTTATTTCTCTTTGCTTAGAAACACTTCTCTTTTCTCTCCTCATAGTAAAAGGCATGTGCTTGTTGATTCCAAAGTCCCACACTTTGCTGTTTCTTTTCTTTAAAAAGACTGACTCAGATTTCTGCTATTTGCTGTGTGATCTCAGTTAACTCACTTAACCTCTCTGAGCTGTGGTGTCTTCCTCCGTAATATGAGGCTAATTATAGGAACTACCTCATAGAATGGTTGTAAAGGATTAAATGACAATTTTTATAAAATGATTAGCAAGATACCTGGTGTACAGAAACTCTCAAAAAATGGTAAGAACTATTATCAGCAGGAAATGTGCACTTAGGAATTCTGTATTGGTGTTTAAGGATATCATTTTCAATATTCTGTTTCTCTTAGGATATTACCTATTGCAGTTTTCAATGAGGCAAGATATAGAGATATCTGAGACCAAAAAACTAAGGTAAAATAAATAACGTGGCAAAGTACCATGTAGATAATCTTTGGTAGTCATGATCCTGTACAAGCCTCATTGCTTTGAGATTACATGCTGCCAGTGTAAGAGTCAGATCTGATTGATGTTTTATATTTTATCATTTGACTTTATGCTGTACTTTCATTCCAAGTCTTCTCATGTATTTGGCAGGATGATCAAGGAAGCTCTGAGTGTGACTTATGTTTCTAGTTAAAACCAAAACCCAATATCACTAGGTGAAGTAGTGAATGGAGGTTAAGTATTTTGAGGAGAGAAACTGCTAAATGCAAAGGAATATTTCCTATATGTTTTTACTTGTTTCCATTTCTAGTATGGCTAAGTGAACTCTACTGAACCTGGCATTTTCACAGATAGCAACTATAAAGTATGGGGGAAATATTACCTGAAAGCCCTAGAGAGTGAAAATAAGCAGGTAGATTCTGAAAGGGAATTGAGATTCAACACTTGGAAGCAGGGACCAGTGCAGAGTGAGTTCCCCATTTTACAGCTTTTCGACTGAGGACATGTTGAGGTTAATTAATGTCACTTGGGGTGACTAATTCCAGTAGATAAACCACATTCTTTTTGGTTTGAAGATCCAAAGAACAGGGTTCAGGGCAACCACAGCCACTGGAAAATGAAGCTAGAATTCTGGAAAGGAGAGAGGAAGACAGGGGAGGCTCCCAATTCAATGTATATATAGTACCCAAAGTTTTGACTGACCCCTGAACCACGAACACGTGGAGCAGCTATAAAGTAGCACAGCTAAAGATGAAAGAACTGAATTGAGATTTGAGCTGCCACCCAAGAGATAGTTTTCAATTTGTGTATAACCGAATTAATTGCCTGCTAAAACAAATAAATCAGTGCTCTTCAAAGAAGTCTAACAGATTTTAGAGTCTTTACTCCATAATATTCACATTCATACATTCCCATGATACAACCCCGAATTAAATAACATATGAAGAACCAAGAAAATGCGACCCCTTCTGAAGAGAAAAGGCATTAATCTGAGACTAATTCCAAGATGACCCAAAGGTGGAAATTAGCCAAGATTTTAAAGCAGCTATTATAACCATACTCAATGAAGACAGAAAGATACACTCATAATGAGTAAAAACGTAGTAAATAGAAACTACAGAAAAGAACCAAATGGCAATTCCAGAACTGAAAAATACAATATTTGAAATAAAAATTCACGGAGTGAGCTCACATCCATTGGAAGTAACAGAAGAAGGTGTCAGTGAACCTAAAGATAGAGCAGTAGAAATTTTCTTTCTGAAGAACAGAAAGAAAAAAGATTTAAAAAACTGAACAGAAAAAAATGAGAAGAGCCTCAGGGGCCTGTGTGACATAAGTAAAAATGTCTAACATACAAGTAATTGGAGTCTCAGAAGGAGAGAAGAAAGAGAATGGGACAGAAAAATATTTGAAGAAATAATGGCCAAATTTTTAAAAATTTGATGAAACACATACATTTGCAGATCAAGAAAGTCAGTGAACCTCAAACAGGATAAATTTGAAGAAAACTGTGCCTGTGCACATCGTATTCAGACTGCTGGACACCAACAATAAGGAGAAAATTTTGATAATAGCCAGAGAAAAATGGCAGGTTACCTTCCAGGAAACAGTGCTTTAAATTAGCACTACCTTCTCATCAGAAACTACAGAGTCTAGAAAAACTAAAATGATATTTTTGAAGAGAGGAAAAAAAACCCTGTTAACCCAGAAATCTATATATATTGAAAATATCCTTTGAGAATGAAGGGTAATTAAAGACATTTTCAGATAAAAGTAAACTAAGAGACTTCATTGCCAGCAGACCTACATCACAAGAAATGCTAAAGGAAGTTATTCAGGCTGAAGTGAGATAACACCAGATGGAATCTTAAATCTTCAGGAAGGAATGAAGAATGTCAGAGATTGTAAATATAAAAGTATTTTTTTCATCTCAGTGTCTTTAAAATACACAGAACTTTTTAAAGCCAAATCATAGCCCTGCCTTGTGGTGCTTATAATGTGCTGTGTGTAGATGTCATACATAAGACAATTATAGCATAAATAATGAGGGGGGTGCATAGTAAATGGACTTATACAGTTGCATGGTTTTCGATTTTATATGAGGTGGTATGAAGTGAACTCTAAGTAGACTGTGAAAGGTCAAGAATGTATATTTTACTGCTTAGAGCTATCACTAAAAATCCAGTAGATAAATTAAAGTAGAATCCTGAACACCTTTAAAATGATCCCAAAAGAATGCAGGAAAGAACAAACAGAGAACAAGAAACAGCGGGGGCAAACAGAAAGCAAACAATGAAATTGTAGCTCTAAATGCAAACATATCATGCTAATCATATTTAATTATATTAAATGTTAATGGACTAAATACTTTAATTAAAAATCAGAGTTTATCAGGATGGATTAAAAAAACAACTATTTTCTGTTAAAAGATAAACTTTAAATATAAAGATACAGTTAAGTTTAAAGTAAATTGGTGGAAAAAGATACACCATGGAAATAGCATAAGAAGTCTAGAGTGCCTATATTAATATCAGAGAAATTAAACTTTAAGACAAAAGGTATTACCAGAGTTAGTGTTTGATAATAATAAATGGGTTATTACATTAAGATAAGAATTATAAATTAGTGTATATACCTGAAAAATTCCAATGAGATTACTTTAAGTATCTTTGAGTCTAGAATTTTTTGAGGACTCTCTCAATTTTGCGTCAAGAGACACAGGTGACTCATCACTTTAGGCTAACAACCATTTTGTAAAATTGTGGAATCAAAGCTCACCACAGGTGAAAAAAAGCATAGTTGGAGAGTGTGGATATCTGTATGTCAAATATATGTGAGGGTCCCTAGCCTGGAATCACGTGACACAAATCCTAGTTATTACTAGCTTCTGTATTAGCTAGCTGAGAAATAGTACCTCATTTGTGATGGTTTATAACCAATTTAAAATAAGATTAATAAAATATACATAGAAAATCAGAAAAGAAGTCCACCAGTCACTGTTGCTAACAGGGTTGCGAATATATACTAAGCACATAAATTCACTCGGGTTTTCTGGCAGGCAGAGCAAAGAGGGAAACACAGGAAGTTGCATATTCTTATGATCAGAAATGTTAAAACATGTCAGAAATTTCTCATGTGATCTTGAAGATCCCTTCCTGTATTTGAGATTTCATAAAAATGGGGTAATAACATCTACCTTTCAGAATCTTGGTAGGAATGATTGAGACCACACTGGTACATAAATGTTAGTTTACTGTTGTCTTTATATAACTCCAGTAAAGGTTCATGGTAGAAATCTAAGGAGTCTGACTGTAGCTAACTTAGTTAAAACTCCAGAGTCTGACCTTCTATGGGTCATCTAGTTACTATTTATTTAAGTGCCCCTATATTGTGAGTAACCATGAAGCATTTTTACAGTCTTCTCCATACAAAGTAGATGTTACTGTCTGTGTTTCATAAGTTAGGCAGCTGAGCCCCAGAGAAGTGATGTCACTTGACTAAGGCCACGTATAAAGGTTTTAGTCAAAACTTGAACCCCTATCTCTACGTCACCAAAGCCCATGGTTTTTCTACTACATTACACTGCTTCTAAAATATGGAAGAGTTTAACAGTATTGGTATTATTTCCAAGAAGTATTCCAGTTTATAAAGCTGTCATTGTGAAGAACCAGTACACACTGGGTTAGAATTTGTGTTATGTGAAATCACAGAGTCATGACTCAGAAGGCTCCGCATACCCCTGAGAGCATCAAAATGTCTATATTTTGTGTTTGTGTTTTGTTTTTTAAAAAATAATTTCTTGGTCAAGACTTGAGGACTTGGAGAGTGACAGAGAGTAAGGTCACCCTGGGACCACTAGTGACAGCTTTGCCAATACGGTTAGAGTGTTCTTTAACCTTAAAGCTTGCTTAATGAAAAGAGACCCGCCCCCCCAAAAACCTTTTTACTAACGTGTAGTGCTCTCTTGTCAGTTTGAAATGAGCAAACTGTCAGCCTGCCGATTACCATGCATACAGTATATGCTCATTAAATCATGCACTGTAAGTTTCTTCAGGTTGTCAAACTGCTTAATTGAAAAAATGTGTAGTGTCGCTCTTACAGGAAAGAGGCAGGAATCAAAGGGCTGGAGAGTTTACTCTTAATATTTCGGAGTTTGCTTTTAAGTGCAGCCAGAAATTGTTCTATTTTACAGTTTTGATTAAAGGACTGTTCCTTCTGCATCTTTTTTGGTTTCGTTTATAATTCAAACACTGTAATGATAATGCAGTTGCTTTTATAATAGAGCTACTAAATCATTCTGCCAGGAGATGAAAACCAAAGTAAAGGGCTCACCTTTTTGTGCTGTAGCTCTAAGGCCGACTTGGGTGTGTTGAGGCTGAAACAAACTAGGAATAAGAGATCTGGATGGGTTTTAGTTTTGCTAAATCTCTGCTGCTGTGTTTTCATTTTAGGAGGTTTAGGCTTTAGCATCACCTCAATGGGTGAGTGAATCCTGTATGAGAGCTGATACTCTTAGGCTATCATGGCCTATGATAATTAGGCTGTTTGATTTGTTTGCATGGTAGCTCTAAAAAATACCAGTGCCCAGGCTCCACCCCAGATCAAATAAATCAGAATCCTTGGGGGTAACTGTTTTTAAAAGCTCTCTAGGTTATTCTAATATGAGCCAGGATTGACAGAGCCTGGTCTAAATTGACTTGACTCGTCCAGCATTTCAATTCAACTGATTGAGCAGCTCTTATCATCAACCACAAGGCGTCAACCAACGACTTAGCAACCAATAAACGCTTCAGGGTTTCAGAAGGTTAAAAACTCTGATTTCTGAGCTCCACTTAGATCTATAAATGAGACTCTTTGGAGACAGGACCCAGGAATCTCCATTTTTAACCAGAACTTTAGGTGATTCTTATGCCCTAAGGTATGAGAATTTGCTAGAGAAGCAAGATGATCTTTATAAGTGAAGCTGAATGGAACTTCAGAGGAAAGTGCATAAATCACAGTAAAATCAGGGCAGGCTTTTTTTTTTTTTTAAAAAAAGGGATTTTGGTACATTCATTTAGGCTACCTGGGATCATGCATGGTTATAATGGCATTAGTTTTTTGGGGGGATAACCCCCCACAGCATCACCACCACTATTATGAGACCCTGGGATGCACACACACTTTGTAGCTTCTTTAACCTTTAGACACCTGGGCCTAACGACTAGGGCCAATGCATTTTTCAAGGGCTTAGAAAAATATTGAGAACTAAAAGGAAGAGAAAATGATTTTGGACTTGAAGTATGTAGAAATTGCAGAGTCAGATCAATTAGATATTTAATAAAATGTCAACAAAATAGAACATTGTGCTATTGCTATTAATTACTAAATTTAGTAAGTATAAAGAGTCTATGTTTAGAGACATTTTATGAGTTTGCTTTTCTCACTTCTTAAGAATGTCTGAATTGCATGATGATTGTTGAGAAATTTTAGCCAATTTTAAAATTTAATAAAGCAAATTGTATGTAACCAAATAATTTTAAATGGAAAAATACAAAAATCTTCTCAAAAATTTTTCATCGAACACTTCTTTATTGTAATGTATTATATATAATATTGTATTGAGCCTCCCAAAGAAAAGGTGCCTAGGACCTAGGAAGGTCGTGTACCCCAGAGTGTATACTTAAAAATTAAAGGATATTTAATTGTCCAGAACTCCACTCTCATTGACAAGGCTATCAAAATATGCCTAAGCAACCTTCTAAAGATATAGTTGAAACTAAATATTGTTGCTCACCTTCCCTCTAGGGGGGAAAAAAAAGCCAAAAAAGATAAAAGAAAAAAAAATTTAAGCTACATACCACACTGCCTTTAAACGTACATCACTTACATAAAAGTTGGGATAATTAATGAGCATCAGATGAGACTTTACAACGCCAGTTGCACACTATATCTTTTGCTCAGAAAATTACCCCTAAGAAATTGTGATAACAGTAGTGAAACAACACGTGACTAAAATAAAAGAGAAGTAGATACCCTAGAAATTTGGAGTCTCTGAGGTCAGTTGGTAACTAGAACTAAATGTGTTTTTAAAATTCTCCATGCCACTTTCATACCTTGGATTTGATTACATACTAGGTCCCCAGTTTCAGAATTCTTCTGATCCATCGATTACGAGTCCCACTACTAACATCTTACTTAAGGTACATCTTCTCCTTTTCTTAGCCCCTTTTTGTTTCTTTTGTAAAAGTTACCACTTATTTATTTTTTGGTTTACCTTCTTTTTTGACTGTCTCCTTCCCCAGAATATAAACTCCATGAAATCATGAGTTATGGCTGTACTTTACCAAATCAACCATGGAGAAGAAAGGGTGGTGACAATTGATCACTTTGTCCTTGCCAGCAATGATTAGTCAGGAGCGTCATACTACTGGGACAGTGTAACAGATGCTTATGGTCAGGAAATATTTTAAAACACCTTTTGTAAACTTGGATTCTGTAACGCCAAGTCAATAAATGAGTGAAGGAAAGGAAGCTATATTTGAGTTTCATCTATATCTCTCTTATATCCTGCAGTGTGCAAAAGGAAAAAAAAAGGGAAAGAATCAGCTTTTCTATAAATTCTGTGACTTCTAGATGAATAAACTGGTTAATTGTTACTTGAAAAATGACTACTTTATACTTTTGGAAAGGGGCCTGAATATTTCTTGGCAATACTTCAACTGATTAATAATTTAGAATGGTGATGGACTGGAGAATGGAAGTGGAGCTAATAGCCTCTCATTTTCCTCTTTATTATTTTAGACAAACTGGTAAGTCATGGTAGAGGTGTGGGGAGTTTCTGGGTCAACTGACTAGAAGCTTTGGATTAAAAATGGAGAGAGGTATTTGGTTTCTCTAAGGTGTTGACTTCACCCGTAATGCAGCTGGATGACTTTGTGATGTGTTGCTTCTGGTACTTAGCTGCTTAGAGTTGCTATTACACTCCCAAAAAGTCTGTGTGAACTACAGGCAACTCCTACTGTGACTGCTGTGTGCCATATCAGGCTAGACACTGCTTGGGAAGAAACAACGGGTCCAACACAATTCTAACCTTAAGAAGTTCAAAAATCTGGCAAGAGACACATACGTCTATAAATCATTATTCTACCAGGTAAAAAGTATTAAGTGTCTTAGGAGAGGGCTATGAACAAATACCATGGGGGCCATTAACTTATGGAATGATGTGAGGGATCTGCCTAATTGGGAATTAGTGATTTGAAACAATGTGAGAAAGTCAAACTATCTACTAGTAACTGTATATGCTGGTAACAGCAATCAGAATGAGAAAATGCCTAAGAAAGGAATGCTGGCATGAGAACCTCATTGGGATTTCCAGGGCTATGTAAAGCTCTGTGCCTGTATTCAGAAAGATAGGATTCGGATAAATTGTATCCTAGAAGGAGTGAAGTGAGCCTTATCCTAGAAAATGCACAAGGGTTTAGCTGGAAATTTCTATGTGTTTTGGGGAGAGGCTGTGGCTTTAAAAGCAGCCAGTGTTATTGTGGATGTTGCCAGGGGTGCTGATGTTCTTCTGTCTCTAAGGGAAGCATGTCTGGGCCCCCCAACTGAATCCCACAAATTCTGAAGAGAGTTGAGTTTTTCATCTAAATAAGACAGTGTGTATTTGAGTGCCAAATCTGCTTCCACTGGCTGAATGTTTTGCTAATACAGTCAGGGCCTGAATGCAATTAAGACTCACCTCAAGGAGCAATGAATTATGCATGCTTTCCCTGACCTCCCATCTCCCGAGGACTTAAGTAACTTCCAGAATACTCATGTTTTGAGTATTTGTATATGTTATTGTTATGGACTAAATTTTGTCCCTCCAAAATTCATATGTTGAAGCTCTAACCTCCAATGTGACTGTATTTAGAGAGAGGGCCCTTAAAGAGGTAATAAAGGTTAAATGAGGTCATAAGGGTGAGGCCCTAATCCAATATGACTGGTGTTCTTATAAAAAGAGGAAAAGACACCAGAGATGCAGCCACAGAGAGAAGAAATCATGTGCACAGCAAGAAGGTGGCCTTCTGCAAGCCAAGGAGAGAGGCCTCAGGGGAAATCAAATGTGCTGACATCTTGATCTTGGACTTTCAGCCCCTAAAACTGTTGAGAAGCACACTTCTGTGGTATTTTGTTATGTCAGTCCTAGAAGACTAATATGGTTATTGACAAATCCTCCTGCGGGTTTGATTTGTGAGCCTAGGTCAACGACAAGTTAAATGGAACTCTCAATTTGGGCCAAAGCAACCATGAAAGTCCTTAGGAAATGATTCTCCTTCCTTTCTCATTAAGTAGTATCTAGCATAACCATAGTATAAAGCTACTCATTTATGCAGAGCAAATTTTTTACTCAGACATCTACTTATTCACCAAATGTTCATTGAGTGCCTACTATGTGCCAGTTACTCACAGATTATGATCAGAAGGAGCTGTCAGTCTAGAAAAGGAAATATAACAGGCACATAACATACTTTCATTTGTTTGTGGAAATACCATGGGCATGCCAAGACTGAAGGGATTCATTGCAACTGAATGGCAGGGAAGACTCCTGGTGGAGGTGGAGTTGAAGGAGGGCTTTGGAGGATAGATGGGGTTTGGTCATGCAGGGTTGGGCAGTGGGGGAGAGAGGAAGGAATAGTGAGCAAAGGCTTAGAGGCGTAACCCTGGGAAGTTTATGCGGAGATGTGCACTTTGACTGAAATGTAGAGTATGCAAAGGTAAATTTTCCTTCATAAGGATGAGCTATCTCAGACTCAGAGGGCTTCCTTCGTAAAGGAATGATGATATGCTACACACTGTCCTTCACACATTGTTATGTTAACACATCCACACTCATAATAACCCTGCAAGGTATGTGTTAGTATAGTGTTATCCCAATTTATAGTTGGAGAAACTGAGGCATGGGTGGGTTAAATTACTTGCCAGTTACTAGGAAATGGTGGAGCTGGGATTTGAACCTAGACATCCTGGCTCCAGAGTTTTTGCTTATATAAAGGAGGTCTGAGCGTCTAAACCAAAGTATGAGGGGGGGAAGTACTGGATGTCCATAGATTTGCAAATGGGGCAAGATGCAGACCTTTGAGATAGTGGGCAGCTTCTCCTATTTCCTTGAGCAAAGAGAAGGGCAGAGCCCCTGCTTCAAATAATCATGATGGGGGATCGCAGTGCCCTTGGCCACCTTCCCCTAAGTTATCCATGTTTGCAGCCATTAGTGGAGATAAATCCTCGGTACAGGGAAACAAAAGTGTTTTTCAGGCGCTTTGCTGCCATGGTTAGCCTAGGACAGGGTTATGAAAGGAGCTTTTCTGTGTCTGCTGCCTTCCGGGGTTACATTCTTAGTGAATCTACTGCCTCAAAATGGAGCTTGTTAGTTGCGTGTCATCCAAGGGTGGCAATTAGTTGCATGTGTTTGGTTGGGTGCCAGCTCCCAGGGCACCAGACCTCAGTGGGGGAGCCACTGTTTGTCATGAATTAGTCTTTAAATAAAAGCAAGTTTTTAAAATGGAGTATGCTAATTTGGGTTTTGCTAACCCCCTCTGAAGAAGGCTTGGCCTGTTCGGTGCCAGCTGGCTGAGTTGGCATTCAGCAAGAAACTGGGTCCCTACCAAAAATTGCATTGCTCCCCCCTCCCGCTTTGAGAGCAAAATGGCAGGAAGGAGCTGGTTGGCCCTGAGAAACAAGGTGAAACAAGGTGCAGGGACAACGCAGCAATCGGATGATGAAGGGGAATTGAGCTGCCCTGGTCATACCCGCTTCTCTCACCACCTTAGGAAGAAAAGTCCACCCCTCTCTTTCCCCACTCACGCTGTCCTCAGCCACCCATTCAGTGACTTTCTACATAAAAGCCTTCCTCATCCAATTGCTTATACACTGCACCTTTTATACTCTTCCAAGTCATACTTAAGGGATTATCACTGCAGCTTTTAACTTCCCTGAGAAAGAGCTGAATGAGCGTGAATGGGGCGGAAGAGTCTTCAGTGAGAAAGTGTCCCCCACCCCAAAATGCTCATAAAACCCCTAATCACGATGTAAGAATGCCATCCTGTTTTTGGTGGCGGCTGGTTACAAATGTGCTCATTAACAATTACTGTACATATAGGCGATAATTACAGGAGTCGTGTCGCACACACAACTCATGGTAATAGAATGCGGGGCAACAACGGGCCCTGGTCGCCTTACTAGGGCGCTTTTTACACACGAAAATCCATCCCACCAATCAAGGTTTTGATTCTTGAAACTCAGCACTTTGCCCAATGAGTGCTAATTGGAAGATTTGTTTTCTTACACTTTCCAGGTGGATAACCTGATCCTGAGTAATGGTGACTGTCATGCAATGAACTGTTGAAAACAGGAACTCTTCAGTTTTTTAATTTGCAAACATCCCTTTGTCTTCCAGTAGGTTTGCTCTTTATTGGGAGAGGAGCCTTGTACAAAGGCAAGACAGAAAAGGAATTTAAATAAGGTTTATATTCGTTCTGAAGATTCAGGAAAGATGGGAGCTTTTTCTCAATATAAATGTTATTTGTGCAGCAATTACTGAGAAATATGAGCCATCCTAGTTACTAATGTACGTTAAATTTCCTGGAGTGAGATTTTTGTGAAATTTCCTGGAGTGAGATTTTTTTTTTTTAACTTGTTTATTTGATGCCAGTGCCTCTGTTCTTCTGAATGTAGCATATTAAGTTTACTAATAAACCCACACCCCATTCCTAAGAGACTAGGCCTGAAAGCCTTCTTGACTGGACAAGAATTTGTTTGCTTGTTTGTTTATAAACGTTGATGCAGAATTGACAATGACGGACATTTTGAATATTTGAGTACCATATATAGTTTTAAGGGGGATCTTATTTTTTCAAGGCAATGCAGTTTCTTTAAATGTGCATTTAATATTTTCGGTCTCGGCAGGACAATGTGTTGCTTTTAAGGATAAGAGCCCGTAATGAGCCCATGAGCTTTTAATTTGTGATGTATCTGACAGGATTGTGGTGGATCTGATAGGGGATGCATGGGATTATGTCTGCAATCTGAAAATAAACCAGCTGGTATTCTGAAAACATTCAGAGAACACCGAACACCCCCATGTTAATGGCCCATGGCTTGATCCAACATCTGGATCCAACATCTGGAAAATTCCTGGTAGGGCATTTACATAACAGTAGGACAGATTAGCCATATTCTCCGTAGATCTAAGGAACCTAATTAATGTGTTGTATACTTCTTATGGCCCAATTCATATATATATTTTTAACATCTTTATGTTAAACTAATGTTATGTTAAACTAATATATTGTCATTTTTACCATGAAAGTCAGCACAAATCATTAATGATTCCAGCAGCTATTTATGTTCTTCTCTTGTCTAGTATATGCCAATTAGCATGAAATGATTCCTATTAGAGACATGATTGAATGATAGTAACCTGACTGTAACTTGTTGGCAGAAATTCTTTCATAATGACAATAATGAACTATGCATTGGAGTCCTTGCTGGGCTGTGTTAAACAGGAAGGTTGGATTTTATATGTTTCTAACCATCATGAACAATACTTCCTTTTTTAAAAAATTAATTTCTTTATTTTTGGCTGCGTTGGGTCTTTGTTGCTGCGCACGGGCTTTTCTCTAGTTGCGGCGAGTGGGGGTTACTCTTCATTGTGGTGTGTGGGCTTCTCATTGGGGTGGCTTCTCTTTGTTGTGGAACAAGGCCTCTAGGCACTCAGGCTTCAGTAGTTGTGGCACGTGGGCTCAGTAGTTGTGGCTCGCTGGCTCTAGAGCACAGGCTCAGTAGTTGTGGCGGGCGGGCTTAGTTGCTCCGTGGCATGTGGGACCTTCCTGGACCAGGGCTCAAACCCGTGTCCCCTGCATTGGCAGGCAGATTCTTAACCACTTTGCCACCAGGAAAGTCCCATGAACAATACTTCTTAATGACTGTGTGAATTGAAGGAAATGTGCTATCTTGCAAATTTGTTTCAGTGTGGGAACTTATCATTTTTGTTTAATTTGTTGGGGGAAGGAATCACTGTTTGCCATTAAAAATGGTGTTCAGGGACCACTTTGCAATACACACACGTTATGATCAACAACAGTATATAGAGCCTAGATGAGTTCATCATTGCTCTCCTTATAGACAATATCTGAATTTTTAAGTGAAATTTTCCATATCTAATCATCACTGTAGAATGAAATATTATCATCAATGGCAGTGACTAAGAAAAATACAGAGAGCTTGATACTGCCATGAGATTGATGATTTAATTATCCTTTTTCTTTCACCTAATCTTGATCTGCTAAGGCCACATGATGTGACTGAAAATGCATATCAGGCAGATAGTCCAAGATATCTAAGAGGAGCCGTAAAAAGGACAGCTTTAGCTCCGTGAAAATTCCTGGTAGGGCATTTACATAAGAGTAGGACAGATTAGCCATATTCTCTGTAGATCTAAGGAACCTAATTAATGTGTTGTATACTTCTTATGGCCCAATTCATATATATTTTTTAACATCTTTCTTGAAGTATAATTGCTTTACAATGGTGTGTTAGTTTCTGCTTTATAACAAAGTGAATCAGCTGTACATGTATATATATCCCCACATCTCCTCCCTCTTGCATCTCTCTCTCCCAGCCTCCCTATCCCACCCCTCCAGGTGGTCACAGAGCACTGAGCTGATCTCCCTGTGCTACGCGGCTGCTTCCCACTAGCTATCTATTTTACATTTGGTATATATAAGTCCATGCCACTCTCTTACTTTGTCCCAGGTTACCCTTCCCCCTCCCCGTGTCCTCAAGTCCATTCTCTACGTCTGCGTTTTTATTCCTGTCCTGACCCTATGTTCTTCAGAACCACTTTTGTTTTTTTAGGTTCCATATATACATGTTAGCATACGGTATTTATTTTTCTCCTTCTGACTTACTTCACTGTATATGACAGTCTCTAGGTCGATCCACCTCACTACAAATAACTCAGTTTCGTTTTTTTTTATGGCTGAGCCAACTCATATTCTTTTGTCTCACTTTTTACTCAGGCCATTGCTGTGGAAACCAGCTTAGGGCAGGTGTGACCCGAGGCCTCTTGCCTAAGCTGAATTGGGTATCCTCATTTTCTGCCTTAGAGCTTCTCTGATACCTTGTGTGAGAGTTATTAAACCATGAAGTAATCCCTGACTAGGGTGGGATGGGAACTGGTGAAGAATTACTGTTCTCTTCCATGCTTTGTTCGCATTATACATATACATCTGAAGCACGTAAGGTTTCTCAGAGAGTTCCAGCCTGACTGAGCCCCAGTTGCCCACAGTGGTGATCAACTTGAGAATATACCCTTCTATTGCATTTCACTCCACATAAGATGCTGTTGGAGCCCCACCAATATCAACTTTACTGAGTCAGCACATCATGACCCAGCTGCTTGTAGTATTGGATGCAAAGGCCTCACAGATGAACCCTTCTCAAGAGAATTACCTTCTGTTGAGAGGAGCCACCTTCCCCAGAAATATCCACGAGATTCTTCAACTCTTGACAAAGGGCAGTCCATAGCCAGTGACTGAAGCTGTCCAAGTGGGATGATACTATGGTGCCATTCATATTCCAGAGCTCTTTGTGGGATCAGGCCAAGGCTAGACTTCAACTAAAGCCACAGATTTTCTTGGCTTCTTCTCAGGCCCATCCCACTCCCTTGTTTCCTCACAACTTTCTCCTGAGGGCACTTCTTCAATCAATTATTTGCACAGAAATGCCCATCTCAGGCTCTACTTCTAGGGAATATGATTTAAGCACCTTTCCTCCCTGTTTCACTCTCTATGGTCCCCCACTCCTGTTATCTAGGGCCCTTTCCCCGGGTAAACCACCTTTTAGTAAGACTTTGCTTTAGGCTCTGCTTTCCAGAGTTGGGTGTTAGGGTGGGGTGGGGAACCCAGACTATTACGAAGAACAATTTCAGTATGTTTGGAAGCTCCACGGTTTGCTGCCCACAAGATTAAGTGCACATGGTCCCTTCTGAATGTCCTATTGAGGGAACTTCAATCCAGAAAGAATTAGGCAACATAAGATTATGCTAGAGTGAACGATTCAGGTAATACATGCAAAAGTTGAGAGATTTATTATGTGGGACTAAAGAGGGTATCAAAGACTTGTTGGAGGAAGTGTACTTGAATCTATGAGAGAAACATTTAGAAGGAGGAGAGAGGTGGCAGAAGGAAATTCAGCTTGGAGAGACATCATGAATAAAGGCTTTGAGTGTGCTTGAAAATCATTAGTTCAAGGGACCCTGACATTGCCACCATCCCTGTGGGAATATAGGCTTCATATACAAGTTGGATATGTCCAGAATGTGCTTTTATTTGTTCTATAGATATCTTTTCTATAACTACCAGTTCCAGGCATTATGGTGGGCACTGGAAGTGATAAAATAGAAATTGTCTCTGCTTGAAAACAACTTTCAGGAGAGCAAATACATAAGCAAACAGGTAAACACATATAATTACAGGCTGGTTTCTAAAGCTCTGAAGGAAATTAACAGTTCAGTGCCATGACAGAAAATAACAAGGGTCACATATGTTAGATCAGGTGGACCAGAAAGTCATCCCTGAGAATATGATGTTTAAGCAGAGCTCTAAAGAGTGGAAAGTAGTCAGTACTGTAAAAGGCGGTGGAGCAAGGAGGAACATGGCAGCCAGAGGGATGGCATATGCAAAGGTCCTGAGGCAAGAAGTACCTCAATGTATATGAGGTACAAAGAAGACCAGTGTGACTATGTAGTACTGAATAAGGGAGTGCACAAGACAAAGCTGGAAGGTAGGGAGGAGCAGGATTTTAGAGTGCATCATGCTTTTTTATCCTCAATGTAATGGAAAGCAACTGAAGGTCTTTAAGGGCAGAAGTGATAGTTTCCAACTTACGGTTTTAAAATATGACTACTGTGTGAAAAATAGATTGAAGTGGGGGACACGGATAGATGTAGGAGAGCAATAAAAAAGCTATTGCAGTAATCCATGTGAGAAATGATGATCACCAAGCCTAAGGAGAGTCAATGGATGTGAAGTAGAATTTACTAGAATGTAATTCAGGACAGCAGGGGCTTACTCCCGTGATCACTGTTGTATCCAGGCCTACACCTGAGGTCTGTGAGGCCCCGGGAAAGAGTACAAATGGAGGTCACATACCACCTGTCTAAATATCTAAAAATTATAAATCCAGCTAATAAGCTGTAAAAGAAATGCTTTTTTATCCTTCTACCATGACAATATAACTCTTCAGCAACAAAATCCAAAAGTATAGGTAAAGTTATCATTTTTATATGATTGAAAATTGGCAAAATATCAAAGATAACTGAATATGATTATTGTTGCACATGTTCTGTTATTAGGGATGATATTTGGATGGATTAAAGGCAGAAATAATTCATACATTATTACATATTTATTCTAAAGAAGTGATTTTTCTTATCTTCATTTCAGTAAAATAAATATGGTGTAATAATAAACTTAAAAAAAATTTTTTTAACATAATTGTGTCCATTGGCAGTAATGATTTAATGCAGGAGTTTGCAGCTATGGCCTAGGGGCCAAGTTTGGCCATGCTTCTTCATTTACATATTACCTATGGTACCTTTTGTGCTATAATGGGAGAAATGAGCAGTTACAACAGTCCAAAATGTTTGCTGCCGGGTCCCTTACAGAAAAATTTGCTGACCTCTGAGCTAAAGAATTAAAAACTAAACTGCATGTGTATTCACAACGTGTAAAATTTGAATTTATGTTCATTAAGCATCTCAATTAATTATAAAAAAATTAGGTTATTTTTTGAATGTTTTTTAAAAAGTTACATTTCTTGTAAAATATTCAAAATTACTTATTAGAATTAAAGGGCAAAATGTAGAGTACATTAACTAATATAAACATGTTAACTCAATTTAAATATGCTAGATTTTAATTTTTTACCGTATTTTGACATTTTAGTTAAATCTTATTAGTTTTATAAAAAGAAAATAATTTCCAGTTTTATGTCAGTGTCTGTCTAGTTGCAATCTATTATCTAATATCAGTGTAAAGAACTGATATCAGATTTCATACATGTCATCCTGTGACCTTCATATATTCAAGTTTTAGAAAAGTGCGTGTTATTTAATGTTGCAAAATGTACATAAGCCACTATGTACTGCTGGAATTTGTGAGACCTCTGAAACTATGAAAGGGCACCAGAAGATTCTGATAAAAGAAGAAAATATACGTATAGCACGACTGCGAACTTAGTTTTTTTAATGCAAGACTGTTGCCTTCGTGCTAGCTGAGTGGAAGGATCTGACAAATTAATTTGTCTTTCTTTCATTTAAGCCCTCCCACTGCTCGAATCCTGCCCACACCACATAGCAGTGTGCATCTCTGTTGCCTGCAGCTTTGCACGTGCGCACAGCCCACAACCCACAACTCTTCCTGGCATTCAGACTCAGTCACCTTTTCTTCAATGATATCGAGCAAGAGAGGTCGAGAAGCACTTTCCCAGGGCATTAAACCTCATTAGGCACAAGAATAGAAGTTACTAGTTGTATTTTACAAGAACCAAGCACCAAATCCTAAGTAACAGGGTCGTGATGTGTTTTCTCATCATTTTTGGTGGAGATATGTTTGTGATTTGGAGGCCCTCTAAAGTGTGGGGTTCAGGATATATCAAATGATAAAGTAATGTAATACACAATGTGCAAACTATAGAAATGCAAGGAGAAATAAACAGAAACATAATAATAGAGGATATTAAACGCTGAATCTATGGAAAATCAAGTAGATAAAAAATCTGATCAAAATAATTGATAAAGATGAACTAGATAGTAATATCTAAATTTAGACCCTGATAACAGAGAACATATCTTCTTTTCATGGGCCTTTGGAAAATTTGCAATGCATGGCCTTTATAGGTTACAAAGACATCACAGGGAATTTCAAGAAGTCCTCTTCACCTGATTACAATGCAATAAACTAGAAATTCATTATCAAAATCTTATAATCTAGACATTTAAAATACTTTGATAAGCAACTCTTAATTCAAAGACACATTCAAAACCCAACTTGAAAAATATATAGACACCATTGAAAATTAAAATGTAACACATGTAAACTTATGGGCTACAGCTGAACCCATGTTTAGAAGAGAATCTATAGCCTTAAACACCTGAGTAACAAAAAAATAACAAAAAATAAAGTGTATTAATTATTCTGTTCAGGCTGCTGTAACAAAATACCACAGACTAGGTGGAAGAAACAGCAAACATTTATTTCCCACAGTTCTGGAAGTGAGGACCCACTTCCTGGTTTACAGAGGTAGTCTTCTTGCTATATCCTCACATGGAGGAAAGGACTAGAGAACTCTCTGGTGTCTCTTTCATAAGGACAGTAATTCCACTCATGAAGCTCCACTCTTATGACCTAATCACCTCCCAAAGGTTCCACCTCCAACTACCATCACATTGGGGATTAAGTTTCAACATATGGATTTTGGGGGATATATTCATTACATAACATAAAGAAATTAAACATCAGATTTAAGAAAAGAACAATAAAATAAACAAGGAATACAGCAAGAGCCAAATAATACAGACAAGATCAAAAATTAAGTTTCCTAATTTAAAAACAAATCCAGTTTAAGTATTATGAATAAACCCAAGTGCTATTTCTTTGAAAATAGTGCTACACAATGAAATAATCCACATGATATCCTGATCAAGGGGAAGATAGGGAGCACAAAAATACAAAATTAAAAGTGTAAAGGGAGAAATGAATGTGGCTAAGGAAGCCATTGAAAGAGTCAAAGGAGAACCTTTGCAAAATATTTTGCATATAACTTTGAAAATCTTGATGGAATGGATTTTTTTAAATAGGTAAATAAGTTACCCAAGAAAAAAGAGAAAAACTTTAATAACATTGGAAAAATCTGAAGTTATCAAAGATCTGAAAAAGGCCCAGGTCTTTACGCTTTAAGACGCAAATTGTTTTGAACTTTTAAGAAATAGATAATGATAATGCTATTTAAAATGAGAACTGGTAAGAGTAATTTTATATCTGCATAATGGAATGCTGTGCATTCATTAGATAGGGCGCAGAGGTCCTGTGTATGGCTGTGGGATAATCTCCAAAATATATTAAGGGGGAAAAACAGCAAGATACAGAGCACTGCATCTATTATATAATCACATGGGTAAATCTCTATATGTGTGTGGGGGCATGTGTGTGCATGTATATGTATGTGTGATATCTGTAAAGGAATACAAAAGCACCTGATAATGGTTGCCTCTGGAGAAGGGAACTAGGCAGCTGGAAGACAGATAGAAGGCAGATACTTTTTAATTTGTGCCATTCTGTACTTTTTTGAATTTGATATTATGTACATATACCACATACCCAAAGAATTATAAAAATAAAATTATCTTTAACACAAGGAAGGAAAACTGCTGATGTGTTTTAGGAAGTCAACATCACACAGATACCAAAGTCTGACAAAGCACAAAGTAGAAGACTATAAATCTTCTCCTTCATGGACTCATTATGAAAACTGACATAAAAAGTTAGTAAACAGGGCAGACAGCAGAATCAAGAAGAACTACAATCCAGCAGCCTGTGGAACAAAAACCACATTCACAAAAAGATAGACAAGACTAAAAGGCAGAGGGCTATCTATGTACCAGATGAAGGAACAAGATAAAACAGAAAAACAACTAATCGAAGTGGAGATAGGCAACCTTCCAGAAAAAGAATTCAGAATAATGATAGTGAAGATGATCCAGGACCTCGGAAAAAGAATGGAGGCAAAGATGAGAAGATGCAAGAAATGTTTAAAAAAGATTTAGAAGAATTAAAGAACAAACAAACAGAGATGAACAATGCAATAACTGAAGTGAAAACTACACTAGAAGGAACCAATAGCAGAATAACTGAGGCAGAAGAACGGATAAGTGACCTGGAAGACAGAATGGTGGAATTCACTGCTACAGAACAGAATAAAGAAAAATGAATGAAAAGAAATGAAGACAGCTTAAGAGACCTCTGGGACAACATTAAATGCAACAGCATTCTCATTATAGGGGTTCCAGAAGGAGAAGAGAGAGAGAAAGGACCAGAGAAAATATATGAAGGGATTATAGTCGAAAACTTCCCTAACATGGGAAAGGAAATAGCCACCCAAGTAGAGGAAGCACAGCAAGTCCCATACAGGATAAACCCAAGGAGAAACACGCCGAGACACATAGTAATCAATTTGGCAAAAATTAAAGACAAAGAAAAATTATTGAAAGCAGCAGGGGAAAAACGACAAATAACAAACAACGGAACTCCCATAAGGTTAACAGCTGATTTCTCAGCAGAAACTCTACAAGCCAGAAGGGAGTGCCATGATATACTTAAAGTGATGAAAGGGAAGAACCTACAACCAAGATTACTCTACCCAGCAAGGATCTCATTCAGATTCGATGGAGAAATCAAAAGTTTTACAGGCAAGCAAAAGCTAAGAGAATTCAGCACCACCAAACCAGCTCTACAACAAATGCTAAAGGAACTTTTCTAAGTGGGAAACACAAGAGAAGAAAAGGACCTACAAAAACAAACCCAAAACAATTAAGAAAATGGTCATAGGAACATACATATCGATAATTACCTCAAGCATGAATGGATTAAATGCCCCAACCAAAAGACACAGGCTTGCTGAATGGATATAAAAACAAGACCCATATATATGCTGTCTACAAGAGCCCCACTTCAGACCTAGGGACACATACAGATGGAAAGTGAGGGGATGGAAAAAGATATTCCATGCAAATGGAAATCAAAAGAAAGTTAGAGTAGCTGTACTCATATCTGATAAAACAGACTTTAAAATAAAGAATGTTACAAGAGACAAGAAAGGACACTCATAATGATCAAGAGATCCATCCAAGAAAAGATATAACATTTATAAATATATATGCACCCAACATAGGAGCACCTCAATACATAAGGCAACTGCTAACAGCTATAAAAGAGGAAATCGACAGTAACATAATAATAGTGGGGGACTTTAACACCTCACTTACACCAATGGACAGATCATCCAAGATGAAAATAAATAAGGAAACAGAAGCTTTAAATAACACAATAGACCAGATAGATTTAATTAATATTTATAGGACATTCCATCCAAAAACAGCAGATTACGCTTTCTCCTCAAGTGCGCATCAAACATTCTCCAGGATAGATCATATCTTGGGTCACAAATCAAGCCTCAGTAAATTTAAGAAAATTGAAATCATAGCAAGCATCTTTTCTGACCACAATGCTATGAGATTAGAAATCAATTACAGTGAAAAAAAAAACTTAAAAAAAACAAACACATGGAGGCTAAACAATACGTTACTAAATAACCAAGAGATCACTGAAGAAATGAAAGAGGAAATCAAAAAATACCTAGAGACAAATGACAATGAAAACATGATAATCCAAAACCTATGGATGCAGCAAAAGCACTTCTAAGAGGGAACTTTATAGCTATGCAGGCCTACCTCAAGAAACAAGAAAAATCTCAAATAAACAATCTAACCTTACCCCTAAAGGAACTAGAGAAAGAAGAACAAACAAAACCCAAAGTTAGCAGAAGGAAAGAAATCATAAAGATCAGAGCAGAAATAAATGAAATAGAAACAAAGAAAACAATAGCAAAGATCAATAAAACTGAAAGCTGGTTCTTTGAGAAGATAAACAAAATTGATAAACCATTAGCCAGACTCATCAAGAAAAAGAGGGAGAGGACTCAAGTCCATAAAATTAGAAATGAAAAAGGAGAAGCTACAACAGACACCGCAGGAATACAAAGCATCCTAAGAGACTACTACAAGCAACTCTATGCCAACAAAGTGGACAACCTGGAAGAAATGGACAAATTCTTAGAAAGGTATAACCTTCCAGGACTGAACCAGGAAGAAATAGAAAATATGAACAGACCAATCACAAGTAATGAAATTGGAACTGTGATTAAAAGTCTTCCAACAAAAGTCCAGGACCAGATGGCTTCACAGGTGAATTCTATCAAACATTAGAGAAGAGCTAACACCCATCCTTCTCAAACTCTTCCAAAAATTTTCAGAGGAAGGAACACTCCCAAACTCATTCTATCAGGCCACCATCACCCTAATACCAAACCAGACAAAGGTACTACAAAAAAAGAAAATTACAGACCAATATCACTGATGAATATAAATGCAAAAATCCTCAACAAGATACTAGCGAACAGAATCCAACAACACATTAAAAGGATGATGCACCATGATCAAGTGGGATTTATCCCAGGGATGCAAGGATTCTTCAATATATGCAAACCAATCAGTGTGATACACCATATTAACAAATTGAAGAATAAAAACCATATGATCATCTCAATAGATGCAGAAAAAGCTTTTGACAAAATTCAACACCCATTTATGACAAAAACTCTCCAGAAAGTGGGCATAGAGGGGACCTACCTCAACATAATAAAGACCATATACGACAAACCCACAGCAAACATCATTCTCAATGGTGAAAAACTGAAAGCATTTCCTCTAAGATCAAGAACGAGACAAGGATGTCCACTCTCACCACTATTATTCAACATAGTTTTGGAAGTCCTAGTCACGGCAATGAGAAGGAGAAGAATTAAAAGGAATCCAAATTGGAAAAGAAGTAGTAAAACTGTCACTGTTTGCAAACTAACTAATACTAAACTTTCTTTGGGTTATTTGTATGGAAATATGTTAATATCAATGTTTCAGACATTACATGAAATTCCTAAAAATCTTTTATGTTCTGGTATAATGTTATAAGTCATAATTCTATTTAATACTTTAAAATGTATATCTCAGAAATAACTAAATTTCCTTGGCAATTGCATTATTATGAACTTTCATCAAATCTTTAACCGTTGTCATTTTTAAGTCTTTTGTCATTTACAGACAGTTCTGGGTGTACTCTGATTCTTTTGCAAAAATGTTCCTGTAAAAGGGTTTCATCTTCAAGGAATTCATGGAAAAGACTCTGACAAGTACAGGTTTTTGGTAACTGACTATACTGCTGAACTGAATGAATAAGCATTTTCAGAACTCTAATGGAAAACTGACGAGTTCATAAAAGTGCTAACAAACATCAAGATGACAAAAAAATTAATTACATGGGACTGAGTGAACTGATGAGGATGATTATAATTTTTGTGACTTTCTGTTTGAATAATAAAAAAAAGTTTAGTAAATATGATTCACCACATTATTAAAAGAATATTAGCCCTATCAAAAAGAGTGCTTATTCCCAGAATGCAAGGATGTTTTGATAATAGGTAATGTATTAATATACTCTTTTTTATTAAAATACATTTGACTAATAACATTGTGTAAAATTAAAGTGTACAAGTTGATTTGATACATTTATATATTGTAATATGATTGCCTTTGTAGCAGTAATTAGAACCTCTGTCATGCCACATAATTATCATTTCTTTTTAGTGGTTGGAATAATTAATATCTAGTCTTTTAGCGAGTTTGATCATTATAATACACTTGTCCATATTCACTATTCTGTGCATTAGATCTCTAGGACTTACTACTTATTGCAAATTTGTACCCTTAAACAATATTTCAACAACATTAAGAATATTAATCTACTCTTAACCACTATCTACATTACCTCTCAAGTGGTAGAGTGCTGGGTGCTCAGCTGTCATCCATCTATAACTATAGTTATATATCTTCCTAATGCATTTTATCAATTCTAAAATGCTGTCAATTGTAAGATATCCTGATTCCAGAAATGTTAAAACGTGAAAAACTGTTTTTCTTAGAATCAATAAAGTTTAGTATCCATCCTTCCATCCATCCATCCATCCACCAATCCATCCATCCTTCCATCCACCCATCCGTCCATCCTTCCATCCATCCATTTTTCTTTTCCTCCCTTCCTCTTCCCTATCTACCTATTATATCTATCTATCTATCTATCTAGACTATTTCCAAGATATGTTTTTAAGTGAAAAGTAAGAAATAGAACAGGGGCTTCCCTGGTGACACTGTGGTTAAGAATCTGCCTGCCAATGCAGGGAACACAGGTTCAAGCCCTGGTCCAGGAAGATCCCACATGCCACGGAGCAACTAAGCCCATATGCCACAACTACTGAGCCTACGCTCTAGAGCCCATGAGCCACAAGTACTGAGCACACGTGCCACACCTACTGAAGTCCAGACACCTAGAGCCAGTGCTCTGCAGTAAGACAGGGCACCACAATGAGAAGCCCGTGCACTGCAACGAAGAGTAACTCCTGCTTGCCACAACTAGAGAAAGCCCACACACAGCAACGAAAACCCAATGCAGCCAAAAATAAATAAATTAAATAAATAAATTTTTAAAAATAGAACTGTTTATATACTATAGTCCAATCTATATATTTACAGAATAATATGTTTTATTGAGAAATAGTTGATGTACAATATTATATAAGTTACAGGTGTACAAGATAGTAATTCACAATTTTTAAAGTTTATACTCTACTTATAGTTATTATAAAATATTGGCTATATTCCCTGTGTTGTACCATATATCCTTGTAACTTATTCATTTTATCTATAATAGTTTGTTCCTCTTAAGCTCCTACCACTATTTTGCCCCTTCCCCCTCCCCTTTCCCTGCTGATAACCTCTAGTTTGTTCTCTATATCTGTGAGTCTGTTTCCTTTTTGTTATATTCACTAGTTTGTTATATATTTTTTAGATTTCACATATAAGTGATATCATACAGTATTTGTCTTTCTCTGTCTGACTTATTTCACTTAACACAGTACCTTCCAAGTCCATCCATGTTGTTGCAAATGGCAAAATTTCATTCGTTTTTATGGCTGAGTACTATTCCACTGTGTGTGTGTGTGTGTGTGTGTGTGTGTGTGTGTGTATCACATCTTCTTTATCCATTCATCTGTTGATGGACATTTTGGTTACTTCCGTATCTTAGCCATTGTAAAGAATGCTGCTTTGAGCATTGGGGTGCATGTATCTTTTCAAATTAGTGTTTTTGTTCTTTTTGGATATATACCCAGGAGTGGAATTGCTTGCTGGGTAAACTAAACTATTTTTAGTTTTTTTGAGAAACCTCCATCCTGTTTTCCACAGTGGCTGCACCAATTTACATTCCCGCCAACAGTGTACGAGGGATCCCTTTTCTCCACATCCTTACCAACATTTGTTATTTGTGGTCTTTTTGATGGTAGCCATTCTGACTGGTGTGTGGTGATACTCATTGTAGTTTTAATTTGCATTTCTCTGATGATTAATTATATTGAGCGTCTTCTCATGTGTGTGTTGACCATCTGTATATGTTCTTTGGAAAAATGTCTATTCAGGTCTTCTGCCCATTTTTTAAGTAGGTTATTTGTTTGTTTTTTTTTTTGATGTTGAGTTATATGAGTTTTTTATTTATTTTGGATATTAACCCCTTGTTGGTCATGAGCAAATATTTTCTCCCATTCAGTAGGTGTCTTTTTCTTTTTTGTCAATGTTTTTGCTATGCAAAAGTTTTAAAATCTAATTAGGTCCCATTTGTTTATTTTTGCTTTTATTTCCTTTGCTTTAAGAGATAGATCCAAAAAAATATTGTACCATTTATGTCAAAGAGTGTTCTGCCTATATTTTGTTCTAGGAGCTTTATAGTATCTGGTCTTACATTTAAGTCTTTAATCCATTTTGAGTTTATTTTTGTATATGGAGTGAGAAAATGTTTCGATGTTGTACTTTTATGTGTAGCTGTCCATTTTCCCAGCACCACTTATTAAAGAGACTGTCTTTTCTCCATTGTATATCCTTGCCTCCTTTGTCATAGATTAATTGATCATAAGTGCATGGGTTTATTTCTGGGCTGTCTATCCTGTTCCATTGATCTGTGTTTCTGTTTTTGTGCCAGTACCATACTGTTTTGATTACTATAGCTTTGTAGCATAGTCTTAAGTCAGGGAGTGTAATTCCTCCAGCTCTGTTCTTCTTTCCCAAGATTGTTTTAGCTCTTTGGGGTCTTTTGTGTTTTCATACAAATTTCAAAATTATTTGTTTTAGTTCTGTGAAAAATGCCCTTGGTATTTTGATAGGAATTGCATAGACTCTGTAGATTGCCTTGGGTAGTATGGTCATTTTGACAATATTAATTCTTCCAATCCATGAACACAGTATATTTTTCCATCTGCTTGTGTCATCTTCAACTTCTTTCATCAGTGTCTTATACTTTTTTGTGGTACAGGTCTTTTGCCTCCTTAGGTAGGGTTATTCCTAAGTATTTTATTCTTTTTGATGCGATGGTAAATAGTATTGTTTCCTTAATTTCTCTTTCTGGTAGTTTGTTGTTAATGTATAGAAATGCAGCAGATTTCTGTATATTAATTTTGTATCCTCCAACTTTATTGAATACATTGATGAGCTCTAGTAGTTTTCTAGTGGTGTCTGTAGGATTTTCTATATATAGTACCATATCATCTACAAACAGTGACAGTTTTACTTCATCCTTTCCAATTTAGATTCCTTTTGTTTCTGTTACTTGTCTTGTTGCTGTGGCTATGACTTCCAAAACTATGTTGAATAAAAGTGGCGAGAGTGGGCATCCTTGTGTTGTTCCTCATCTTAGAGGAGATGCTTTCAGCTTTTCACCATTGAGTATGACATTAGCTATATGTTTGTCATATATGGCCTTCATTGTGTTGAGGTATGTTCCTTATATGCCCACTTTTTGGAGGGTTTTTATCATAAATCGATGTCGAATTTTGTGAAAAGATTTTTGTGCATCTATTAGGATGCTCATATGATTTTTATTCTTCAATTTGTTAATGTGGTGTTACAAAATAATATTTAAATAGTTACATAGTATATATGTGTGTGTTATTCCCTTAGTAGTATTTACAGAAAACTTTAAGTAAGGACCACTTCTGGAAAAAAGAATGGGGGTTAAGGGGGAGAGAAGGGAGTTTTTATTTTCTATCTTTCTGTACTGTTTGAATTCTCTAAGCTTATTCTACTTTCACCTTTATTTTAACAAATCAACAGAAATTTTTATGGCAGGGAAGTATTGGCCATTTGTTGCTTTGTTGCAGTAGAAGGTGCCAGAGAACCACCCAGATCACCTTAGGTACCATTCACCACTTTTGGGAGTCCCACCCCAGCTTCTGTGTACTTTTCTTCCAGTGGCTGCCCCTGCAGCCATTTTTGTAGGACCACCTGGAGGTACTGGTTCACTAGGCCTGCTGAAAGCTGGAAGGGCAGCCCTTAGCCAATTATTGAGTGGTGAGGGGGTGTGAAAGCACAAGTCTATTGCCCAGGCAGAAACTGTACCCCAGATCCTACCTTTGTGTGGCTTCCCGCTTTTCCCTTTCTTGCTTCTTGTCACTCCCTCAGGAGTTTCTCTTGGGAGCCCTTCCATAATCACTTAATAAATCCTGAATCCTCTTCACAGCATCTGATTCTGAAACCTAACACGTGTGTTTTACTTTGATTTTTTAGGTTTAAGAAAACAAAATTTTAAATGTCCTATATATGTATACATATGTATATGAAAGAAATAACATAGAGTGGAATCAAATTATATTGAGACAGCAAGGAAATGAGAGGACTGGCTTCCTTCCAGTGGGCCTTCTTATGTCTTACAGACACTAGAATCTTTTACTTTTTATTTTTTTAACCTGACTTCAGTCTCTGCTATTCTACTTTCAGTAAAAGGACATCTGCCCACCTTCAGCACAGCCATTCATTTTCCTGTACATACTTAGATCACTATTCAGCTACTCATAGCTAATATATTAGACAAGTTACTAACAACTTTTGGCTTCTGGTTTCTTCTTGGTAAAACAAACTATCAATTCTCAGAGTGAAAAAAAAGGAAATTGTGTTATTGAAGGATAGCATCAAGATGGAATTAGTAATGGCTATAAAGAACTCTCCCTACTTTAAGACAGTTCAGTATTGTTTATCAGTAGTGGGCCTCAGTGGGCAAGTGAATTACCAAGAAGCACTTTTCTTTTAGATTGCATTGGTGCCTGTGCGTCCAGAATCCATTGTCAAATAAAGCCTGTCATTTGGGTGCAGCATCTTTGCATTTTTAATCATGTTTTATCTCCCACTTGCCAGTTTGCAACAGGTCTGCTGGTCAGTGTGGACTAGCAAGGCTATGTTGCAAATGTTTTATGCTCCTCAGGCAGTTTATTTATTCTGGTGATTGTTGCAGTATTTGTAATCTTCCTGTCTTTATCCTTAATGTGTGCCTGCATTTAGAACCATAAATTTCTCTGGATTTGAGTGGTTGTCGACAGCATGGTTTTAACTGTAACACACTCTGTGTGTGTGTGTATGTGTGTGTGTATACACACATCTATATACATGGATATTTATTCTCACACCCACAAACAGGGTAATTTATAGCATAACACACATACAGGCTTTAAAAAAAAAAAAATCCCAGAGCCTATCATTAACAGCTGAGTGTTTTCTCTGTAGTGTAGTGCTGGGTATTACAGGGGAAACCCCCATCAAATGTGTTTATTTACGCAGAAGTAGGGTGAGGAGGTCTTGGGCAGGAAGCTATCTGATTGGAGTCTGCTTCTTCTGCTGTCGGGACATCTCCCAACAGCCCCTGAGAGAGGTCACCAAATCTTCTGGCCCACTATGCCTTTGTTAGGAACCAGACCGCCATCAGCAAGATCTGGACACTGACTCATCAGTGAGTAACAATGGGGAGACACCAATTTTGAGAAGAGGCATATATACAATTGAAGACAACAAAATAGTGAAATATTGCTTACATTCTGTTTCTGTTCTTTTTACCTATTTAATAAGGATGTTGTCTACTGCTGATGATCTGACTTTGTTAGAATTTACTTTGCCTTTTTAAAGGGAGACAAAGATTTAGGAAAGTGAGACTTACCTGGGGATTGTCTCGTTCATACTAGCCCTCACATTATTCAGGGTTGGCAGTTTTTGATTCTTGACTTGAAATCTATTTTTAGCTCATGAAGTTGGGTACTGGGTGCCTCAGGCATCTTCTCTTGTTTTCATATTTTGTTAAAAGTACTAGTTTTATCTCTCCTGTCAGATTCTAAGCTTCTTGAGGGCTGGAACTATGCCTTGTATTTCACTTGTATCTGCAAAGCATTGTTGCATAACTTAGCGGACTATTGGGTGCATGGTGGATGCTCAGTGAGTACTGATCGGTTGGATTTCTTACAAGGTATGTATTTAGCTTCTGCTTAGCTTAATCGTAGATTGATGGTTTAGTGGGAAATTTGAGTTAAATGTTTACTTATTTATTCAGTAGCTCAGAGTATTAGTGTATGGGATGATTAGGTAGGTATTTTTGGACTTATATCAGTGGTTTTAGTCTTTTACTTATTTTTCTCTTTAACTGAGGAATCCTTTCTTTAATGGACTCCAGTGTGGAGAATGTGTACAATATGTGTACAATATGTACAGTATGTACAACAGATGAAAGGGGAGTTGCTTTGTTTGAAATGCGTGGAAGTTGAGGTTCCAGCTTGAGTGGCCTCCTTTTCATTGCTCCCTTTTCTTTCCTGCTCCATTTCCCCAAACATCCCCAAACCAAGTGGTCAGTGAACCATCTCCTTGGACTGATAGGGCTCCTCTGAGTATCGCTTGTAAACCATTTATCTAAAGAAAGTGTCTTTGAGTGTTTAATTACATTTGGTCCATAATTTTTAAAAATAGAGTTTATGTTCTAGAGCAGGTTCACAGGAAAACTGAACAGAAAGTACAGAGTTTCCATATACTCCACCCCCACTGCTCACGGTTTCCCGTCATTAACATCTTGCATTGGTGTGGTACATTTGCTACAATTTGGTGAACCAATATGAACACATTATTATTTATTAAAGTCTCTATTTTACTTTAGGATTCACTGTTTGTATTTATAGTGGAACAAAATTCACCACCCCAAAACGTCTCTTTGGCATGCAGATTCTATTGAGCTGAAAACAATCAAGGCCCAAAACACCCAGGAAGAAATTTTGACTTTCCCCCTAACTGCCTAAAAGAATTTAGATAGAGGGCCTTTTCCCAAAATAAAGCTATCTTCAGAGATATCTGCAAAGAATCTGGGCTAGGTGTGGTGGAAGAAACTCAGCAGGGTCTAGAGATCAGAGTCACTCTGCCATTCCATTTTCTCTGCATGTCCCAGGAAATATTTGTTTACCAAACATTTGCTTTTCCATCTCCATGTGAATTACCTTCCTCCTCTTTGAAATCCCAAACCAGTACCCTCAACATCCTCATTTGTCTTTAGCTGAAGCTGCTATTTAAGGTGAGGGTTTTGACCATTTTTAGCAAGTTACTTAGTTTTCCTGCGTCCCTCCTATGTATACATGTTATTAAACTTTTGTTTGATTTTTCTCCTGTTAATCTGTTTCATATCAACTTAATTCTTAAACTAGCCAGAAGAACCTAGAAGGGTAGAGGAAAATGTCTTCCTCCCTGACATATTGTAGAGTTCTATGTGGTGTCTTTCTTCCTTCCTTTTCCTTTCTTTCTGTCTTTAAAAGTTATGCTCTATCCCTTCATCACAGCTGGAAAAAACTCCAGGTTTATATTCCAAAGAGGCAAATCAGGATTACAGATTACGATCATGATCCTCCTCTGATAATTCAGAAGACCATCCACTGCTTTTGTGCTTTAGAAGAGCTGTAATTTTTTTACATTAATTAATTAATTAATTTTTATTTTTGGCTGTGTTGGGTCTTTGTTGCTTTGCGTGGGCTTTCTCTACTTGCGGCGAGCGGGGGCTGCTCTTCATTGTGCTGCGCGGGCTTCTCATTGCAGTGGCTTCTCTTGTTGTGGAGCACTGGGCTCTAGAACGCAGGCTCAGTAGTTGTGGTGCACGGCCTTAGTTCCTCCAGGTCATGTGGGGTCATTCCGGACCAGGGGTTGAATCCATGTCCCCTGCATTGGCCGGTGGATTCTTAACCACTGCGCCACCAAAGTCCCAAGAGCTGTAATTTATCAATGAAGCTAAATGTCAAGGTAAATTTTACTGGAACAATGCTGTGCATTGTTAGAATATGTTGTGATATATTTGAATATAATGTGTATTAATATGTGGGCAAAGGTTAATTTTGACTATTTTCATGTCCAGTTTTTAGACCTGTCCTTCCAAATACTGATTTGTGAAATACATTTTCCTTTCTTTGGGGGGCCTGTTTTTGACTTTGACGCATTGCTAATTGTGCACACAATTTTTAGAACGACACTGACAATGAATACAAAATATTAATAAACCAACAAGGCAAGCAGTTTTCAAAAATCACATTATGTATAGTTAATGCTTAACTGACCTTTTCTGCAGTTACTTAAATCTTTTAAAAATTCATTTAATTTCAAAGCCTATTTATATGTAAATTGTCTTTAATTCATACATTGATTTAAAAGACTCATCCAAAATATCTTTTACCACAAGTGACCTTTCTGACTCTACACTTCTGGGAAAACTGTGAGGTAGTTTCTTGGTGACCCCGCATCCACCTGTTGTACAACATATGCTAAGTCTGGTCTGTATAAATCACTCACAATTGTATAGTTTTCAGCCAACATTGAATTATTAACGGTGTAATTGTTCTAGTTACTCTCAGAAGTTCCACAGAACCATTTATGGGGATTTTTTTTTCTATTTTCATCCTCATCCAACAAATCTAATTAAAAGCTTTGCTAAGAAATATTGTCCATTATTCAAAGAACATAGAGTTAGGTACTTAGTAGTTACTGCCTCCAAGGAGGCTGGGTCTCAAAGAAAAGCTTAAATTTATATTACTGCCTGCCATACAGACATGATAATCCAGAGAATCTTAGGAAAGCAAACAGAACAGGTTAACATCAATATTCCTCGTGCCATATATATTCATTCAACTCTAGCTTTCTACCTGTGTTTAGTTCACCTTAGAGAATTGTCTGAAGACAGTGCTTCAAAACAAGTTCTCTTTCTCTAGAGAGGCATATAATTTGGAATTGTCTAGTGTTTGTTATTAGTGGGTAAAGTGCAAATAACTTAAATCTTAATCGATGTAAAACATTGGAAGTAGAGTTAAAACATGCTATATATATTATAGGTATGTATTTATCTATTCTAACTATCTGTCAGAGTTTTAATTGAGGTACATGATAGGAGGTCAGGCATGCCCAGAATCATATGCAAATGTGTGTGTGTGTGTTTTTATTAAGTGTCACCACATTGAACAACTCTTTGCTGTGAGCGTGATCCCTTAGACTTCAATGTGAATGCCAGCACCACTCACCCATACTCTGGAGCTGTGCAGCATAGGGCCATATATATGTACATACTTCCTTCCACATTTCCCCTTATTCCCCAGTATCCATGTCTTTATAAACTTTAGAACAGGTTGTATGACTCCAAAATGGTTAAGAATAACCAAACATACATACTTATGCACACACAAGCAAACTTATTAAATATACATATATATGTTCAGTATATATGCTGTTGATTGTCAATTTTTTCAGTAGTTATATTTTATAAAGTTGCCACAAACATTGAATTAGTGAACTAAACTGGTGCTTTTAGTGGAAATTGGGGTTAGGTTCCTGTGAGCCTCCAGCTGCAACATTTTTGTTAACTGATCAGTATATACCTTGTTTTCTGTTTGTTTCTGTTTAAAGACACCTTATTATATACATTGTTGATTTAATAACGCTGAACTCTGCATGGCCAACAGCACTATAACTTGCCTGAATGAAACTTATCAAACATTTTATTTTCTCCAGAAGGCACATCACAGCACTTGGGAACATTAGATAGCATTTCAGCACTATACTTGGGGGCCATTTTAAACTTTTTTTTTTTTTTTTGCGGTACGCGGGCCTCTCCCCGTTGTGGCCTCTCCCATTGTGGAGCACAGGCTCCGGACACGCAGGCCCAGCGGCCATGGCCCACGGGCCCAGCCACTCCGCGGCATGTGGGATCCTCCCGGACCGGGGCACAAACCTGTGTCCCCTGCATCGGCAGGCGGACTCTCAACCACTGCGCCACCAGAGAAGCCCCTTGGGGGCCATTTTAAACAGTGAGATCACCAAGAAAAAGTACAAAAATGTGAAAAAACATGGCACTAAATAGACCACAAAAAAGACACTTGTATACAGTATGAGAGCTGGAATGAGAAGGCAGAGTACCATCTTGGCTTGGCCTCTATTGGGAACGGATATGTCCAGTGAAAAATTTTTTACCACTCTGCACATGTCCATAAATGGCTGTACAAGTGCCATGAGCATTGATTTTGGGGTTACAAATAAATCTGAGTGACTAGGCAAACTCACAAGTACAGAATCCAGAAATAATGAGGACCAACTATACATGTATATATTTATCTACTTCATGCAAGACGTGCAAGTTTGGATGATTTCCGGGTGAACAGCAGACAGGAACACTGACTTCATAGAACTGGCTTGCATCCTCGCAGGGGATGCAGATATTAAACAATTACCCAAATAACTACCTAATTACAACAGTGGGAACTGCTCTAGTGGAAGGGTACCAGATACTATTAGAGCATGTAACAAGGACCCACCCCAGGCTGAGGCATGAAGGAGTGCGTCTCTGAGAAAGTAACATTTAAGCAGTGCTCATACGGATGGATAAATATGCCAGAAAACATTAGTATGTATAATAAGCCGTACCAGGGATTTTCTGCTAATTCACATTTCCTGATACTTAGCTCTTCCTTCTTAGAGTTGGTGCCGTTTATATAAATATGTATTTTTCAATATAAGAAAGCATTTCCTTTTACACTTGTGATAAGATTTCACCTACATGGGTCATTACTTGGAAGCCCCTTCTCTTTATCCCTTCATAGCTAGAAGATGCTGACAAAATAGCTTATCACACAGTGGGGGGTAGTAAAATATGTCTCTGGGATAGAAAGACCCTTTCTCTTCCCCATCTTTTGTTTTTTCTTCTCTTTTATCTTGTTTCCTTCCCTCTTCCCTCATTTCTTCCTTGCTTTCTTTTTTAAAATTGACTTTCCCTTTTAAGATAATTAACAGGATTCTGAAAGATGAAAGAAACCCTCTGATTTTTTTCCCAGTGGATTAAATGTCTCACTGGAAGTTGAATAACCAGGTAGTATTTTTAAGCTGTAAAAATGCCTCTGGCTTCTCCTAACCCTTACTGAATAAACTCGGAGAACTTGTTGAAATTAATTTTTAAACTCATTGAATAGAATTTAAACACTTAAAAATGTATTTTTTAAAAAGATCAATTTGGTAATATATAGACATTGCCCTTGATGGAATGGGAAAGTCAGCTCATTGATTCGTTCATTCATTCTTTATTCACAAGTATTTATCAAACCTCTGCCTTGTGATGTGCCCTGTGCAAGGCAGTAGTGATATAAAGATGAAAAAGACGTATACCTCTTCATGCCTGTCTTCTCTCAGATTTGTCTGGAACAACACCAGCTTTTTCAGACGATAACTGCAATTGTATATAAACATCAGTTAGGCACGTGTTCTATACCAGTTAGCATGACAGCATTTGATATGCATGTCTTCATCATGTCCCTATGAGGTAAGTTCTATTACTATTCCCATCTTACAGATGAAGTAAGTGAGACTTAGGAAGGTGAAGTAACTTACCTGAGGTCAGTAATTGGTAAGTAGCACAGCTAGAGTTTGAACCATCTCCATTCCAAAGCATATAACACTGCATTTCTTCCTGAAATCCTTGTGAGTAACTTAGTAACTTGAGGGATTTTAGTTTAAGATGCTGACTAAAATGAACTTACGAAACTTCAAGATTTTTATAATTCCGAAAAGTTACTCAAGAGTTATGGTGTTGTATCTTGGTTTCTTACCAGAAGACACCCATCTACAGGATTTTGTAGATGAGAAAATTTAGGAACCTGGTAGTTAAGGAACTTGCCCAACGTCAAGTTGTTGGGAAGAACATGCCTAGGATTCAGCCCAGGGCTGTCTTATTTTGAACTATCAAGCTCTCCTTCTAAAAAGGAGCTTTTTTTTTTTTAATATTGCTTTTGTTTTTTTCTGATTTTAGTACTCATACATGCTGAAGGTAGAAGTGTTAGAAAACACATGCACATGAATAACAACAAAAATAAACAAGACATTGAATTTTTCTTCTGTCTCTATCCACATAGATATTCCTATATTTTGTCGCTAATTAAAAGTGCATTGTGGGTTTTTTCCCCACTGTTGGTTTCCTGTGCATTAGTTTTGTTTCTAACCTGAAACTGTTTGCTCCCGGAGGAAAGGGAAACTCTCACTTAGTGCTGTCTCCTACCGCACCTTTCCCCTTACCAAGCATATGATAAATTCTCAGTAAATACTTGTCACTTTAAATTGAATTGAAATCACCTACTGCCCATTATACACCCTTTGCAGCTACAGGATGCAACAGCACAACCCCAGAGGCCTGAAGAAGGATGGGAATTCTGTTTTTCTGTCATTCTCAAATTCCGTCCCCATGTGCCTGGGGAATTGCTCAATTGCTGTGATTTTCTCTGGGATGAAACTCAGGGGACACGAAGGTTACAGCTTTCAGATGCAGCCGAGAACAAAGCAGCAGCAGTGAATAAATTCTCGACCAGTCCCTGGCTTATATCAGGAGTACAGTGAATGTTGGCAGAATGAATCAAGGAGGCACTTCCCTCCGCGGGGGTTTAACGGTGCGCTGTCTGCCTGTGGTGTAGGAAATGGGCTCATGGACTTCCACCAGACTACAGATTCCATCGCCGCAGCAACTCCTATGCTTACCATCTCCCTGTTACCAAAGATCTCAGTCACCACGTCCAAGAGCTGTTCTCAGTCTCGCTCTCTGACCTACTCCTTAACATTCTCCTTTTGGTTTCTGAACAATATATTGTCTTTGCTTCTGCTTCTTACCTTTCCAATTATTTTTTCTCTGTCCCATTTTTCAACTTTTCTTTGTGCTCCCTTACTTGAGCACTTCCTGAAGTTTATTCATTCATCTGCTACTCTTGTCTGTTGATGATGGGTGTTCTAGAAACCTTCATCCAAATTTCCATTTTCAATGATCTCTATTTTGGAGTCCACTGCAACTACATCTCTGGCCTTTGTTCAGGTCCCCATCTTACTAGGAGAAGCACAAGGGAGATTGCAGTGACCTGGTACTAGCAGGGGCTTTTATCCCCACCCTCACCCCCAACCCAAGTCTGAAGGGATGAGGGGAGGCCCCAGTTATAAACACCTGGCGGAAGGTACCTGGGTAGATCAGGCCACCTGAGAGCATGCAGTAACTTTCAGAGGATGGAGATAGCCAGTCTTGGCCCCTTGTAGGGTGGTCCCAACCCTGGAGTCATCTAATCTGTCACCAAGGTCCCCCACTGACAGGACACACCTGTAGCCTTACTCCTCTGACCCTTTTGGATTATAGACAATATCAAGTCTTCACTAACTTGTCAATGTTCGATTGAAGAAGCCAGGTTGGTGCTTCTTGACCCTTTAGTGACCTGTTGAAGGGCCCACAAGGAAAAAGTATGGCTAGTTCTCCCATGTTCTCCCCTTTCAGTTTGGCTCCAAATTTCCCCTTCTAACCTGACTCAATTATAGCACCTGAACTTGGTACTAATGAGAGATTGCTCAGGTTAGCATTAAGCTTGTAACCAGCTTCTCTCTATCAAGATAGGGTTAATTTTCTCACTGTGGTGGTGTTTCCTTAATACTTTTCTCTCTCTAGCAAGTCAGTTCTGCATCTGGTCCCTGCCTCACAGCCTTAGTCCTTGAGTTTCTCTTGGACAGCTCTGGTCTGGGATTTTCCTCTCCTGGTTCCCTTTCATCATTCCAGTCTCACATGCTACCTCCCCTCATCACCTGAGCTAAAGGTCCATCTTTCTCCCCCACCCCTTGTAAATCACTCTCTGTGACATCATCTGTTTTATGGACTTAATACTGATACATACTAAAATTATCTTGTTCACACATTTATTTCTTTGCTATTAGTGTCTCCCTATCCCTTCCTCTACTCACCACCAGCAGAATTTTGTTCCATGAGGACAGAGACAAAGTCTGTCTAGCTCACCAACCTCTTCTTAGAACTTAGAATAGACTGTGACACACAACAGGTTCTGCATCAATCCTGCAATACATTTTGAAAGATTGAACTTAACTTTCACTGGGTTTGGGGGCTGAGAACTAGTGGTGGAACCCCTCTGCATGGGGTCCTAACATTTTCCTCTGACCAAGTTCTTCAACTTTGGGACTAATTTTTTTTTTTTTTGCAATTTTATCTTGAGTATTCTGTTTTTAAAAGTGATAATGCCTTTAAAATATAATAAAACAATTTTTAGATAAATTATACAAGTGGTTTACTACCTTTACTACCTTCCCTCTTTCATCATTCAGCCAAACAGTACCCTCTCCTGTTACTTTATTTATAGAAGAACTTATACTTTTTTAAAGGTCATCAAATTATTTTATCTTGTGGTATTTTTACAGTAGACTTTACAAAGTCAAGAGAGCTAGTAATATCATATGAACTTTGACATGAGGAGACTGGGCCCTAGAGAGGTCAAGTGGCTATAAATTTGTCTCCTTTTTAAGTTGAAAGTAATGAACTGCAGGTGATGGGCCCTGTTTCCTGTGTTTCATACACCCCTGCCCCTTTCTTACTCTTTCTGCTCTTATAGTGTTAACCTCCTTACTAATCTTTCTTTCCTTAGGATCTGATATGCCATTTGTTTTACATTTTCAGTGATTTGCTCTGGGTCTTAATTCCTTCATGGATGTCACACTGGTGTGCTTTGTGACTGGTGTAGAAACAGTCTTCCAGTTCTTCTGTGTGCCTTTAGGTGCCCAGTGTAGCATCGTGGTTGGAAAAGGGCAAGCTTACTGGTAAAGGAATAACTTAATGAATCACTGAGAGCTCTCTAGCTTGTCTAAAGCCTAAGCTTGGCAATCAACAGCAAGACTATTTAAAAAAATATATTAAACTGATGAGAATGGGCTCACAAATGCTTTCTCTATCCTTTTGGCATTCTTCCTCCTGGGAAATATAAGTGTATTGGAAACAAATGGCCGTCCTTGGAGGCAGCGAACCTGGGTGTTGTCCCTTTATTTTCAATTATTCTCTATTTGGTTTTGGTAAACTCCTGTGCTGAGCTTCGGTTCCTTCTTCTGTAACAGAGGCTTTAAAACTTTCCTTATTTAAAAGCCAGTGTACTGTTTGTTGAAATGATGGTCTTATTTAGATTGTTTTAAAAAAATAAAATGATATAAAAGGAGCTGTTCTGGTTGAAACAATGTCATGGGTTTGGTATACATTGACACAGTTTGAAAACCAGTGATCAATAAAATGGGCATAGTAATGTCTACTCTGTCTAGCTCACTATGTCCTCCTAAGGATCAAATAAAGTATGTGAAAGAGTTTTATAAAATCTACTTTGTTCTATCAATTATGATGTCATCATGAAGATAATTTTACCACTTTCATACCTTCCTTAAGCTCGTCCACCAAACATGTAACTGCAAACCCAGACTGAAAATTTTAAAGTCTTAAAATTGAGCAGCCACATTCTTGTAGGAATATTTTATTTCAACGGGAGGACTGAGTGTAGAAACACTTGGAAAAACACCAATCAAGAAGGTTATTGAAGGCAAAATGAGGGTGCAACTATATGAAAGGAGATGGTATTAAGCCAGAAGTTGGGCTGGCATTGTTTAGCATTATTTAAACTTGTAACAAGTCACAGTAATTCCACTGTAACCCATCTGGGAAGCTGTAATCTAGTTCCCAAGTGAATAAACCATAAGGCCAAAGTCCAAATAGTTTAACAAAAGGGAATTAGATGATTATCTTGTAAACTAGAGGAGCAATGATACTGCAGCTTAATTAGAGAGCTCGGTAGGAAGCTAAAGTTACAGCAGAAGTCTTAAAGCAGTTGCCTGGTCATTTGCAAGATGCTAGAATGGTTTAATTAAGAAGTACCAAATGGCCACTGACATCTAAAGGCTAAGACTCAGGAAAAACATAAATGCTATGGCACACACATGGTAGCTGGGGGAAATGCTAGAGAGAACGATTTAATATAGTGTTTTTATAAAGACTAATGGAACAAGCAAAGAGTGTTTCATTAGTGATCAAGGAAATTGCATTGACAGGTATTAGACACCCATATGATCAGGGGGATTAAATCTAAGGAGATGTTTAGGCTTAATTGGACACAGACCTAGAGAGTGCACTAATAAATAGATATTCTGGGTTTTGATCTTGGGTTAATTGTTGGGTTTTGACTCTTGACATTTCTTTGATCTGTTGCTGAGCAGATCAGAACTGTTAATGTCTATCTTTTTCCCTGAAATATTTGATTAAAGTTTGATGATTTTCCCTTGAAATTCTCTCATTACTTTCCTATGACACTCCATAGGTAACCTGATAATTTTGTTCTGATTAGTGATTTACCTACTCTAGTTAGTGAGTTTATGAATATATGGTGCCCCCCCAAAAAAACCAAACAAACAAGAGATGTGAACAAGACACATAGTCTGTCATCTGTATGTTTAATTTTTATCTCAGTGATAATCTGCATGCTTCTGGGTACTAAATTACTAACCCATGTCCTGTGTACATATCATGGGGACAAAATCATTCTGAGTTTCAACTGTAACTTGTTTTGCCTGAAGAACGCAGCTTCTGGGCCACAGATAGTCATGGGACAGTCTAGACAAACTTACTGGTTCAGCTTTGGGTTAGAACAGAAATCTTTGTAAATCATTCTGTTCCACCTCTGTTTTTTTTTCTCTTTCCAACACTGTTAAGAATCTGTCATCAGTGCCTGCACTAATCCGCTGATGCCTAGATTGGGCACTCCTCTGATTTTCCTACAGAAAAGTGTCAAAATTATATCTGCAGATTTTAGGCTTGATGACACCTTGGCTTAATGAAAATTCTTGAAGAAGAGAATGTGATTTTTTTTAAAGTTCCAGGCTGGTAAAAATGAACAGTTTTGCATAAGAAATAAATCCTTAGCATTAAGATAAATGAGAGGCACCGGCTATGTGAAACTAAGTTTGCTTTGACATAGATAAGGGGGTTAAGTAGGATTCTATGGGAATTCACACTCTGGATCTAAACTTTTTTTAATTACTGCATCAAGAAATGTGCTTTTTCCCTCTCATGACTATTTAAATACTTTCCTTTAGCACTTTTTAAACAACCTTGTTCAGTGGCCTAGTTTGACCCTGTGCTCCTAAACTGGAAGCCTGAGAAGGCTCTGAGACCCTCCTCTTAGTGGGAGGTGCCATGGAGGCCCCTACACTTTGCCTGAGTTACTCGGTCACTCACCAAACTGGGAAATGGGACAATTCCTGGCATTCTCATGTGCTCTAACACCCAGACCACTCAGCTTCTATTTTGAAATTACTCTGACAGATTTCTTAACACTTTGGAAGAGCTATGCAAAGTATAACCCTAAAAAGCAGATGAAATGATTTTTGAAGAATGGGATAGAGAGGTAAATATTGGGTTCAAAGCACTGGTGTGTCCAGGGATGTACTTACAACTCAAAAGATAAATGAAGAGCTGGGCTTTGACTTTGCCAAAGATGTTGCCAAAGTATATTTCATACAATAAATAGGCTAGCCTTAGGCCAGGAAAGAAGACTGAATTGGAAAAGGAATGCAGGTGGGATTCCAGAACTAGAAGTCAGTCTCATTCACTACTTAGGGCTTGGAGGTAAAGGAGAGCAGTGGAGAGTCCACAGAAAAATATCGCTAGATTATAGTTTCCTGAAAGGGAAATGTTAGGTTGTGAATGGCTATAACAATTATTTGCCTGGCTGCTGGAAGTAGGAGAAGGGAAATATGGTCAGGGGTATTAGTTGCAAACACTAGAATCTGCTCTGTCTAGTTTAAATAGAAAATTATTTTATTAAAGTGTATGAGACATTTCAAAGAATCATTGGGAATCCCAGAGAATCAGGCTTGAAGGTAAGCTTCTGGGAACAATGCCCAAAACTATACTGCAGAACTGACCTGGGGAGAAAATGTCCATTGGCACTGCAGCTGGCTATAGAACGATGCTATGGAACTGACTATTGAGGGAACTGTCACCATCCATTCACTGGATGCCAGAAAGTTTTCCTGACTGTAACCCTGGTAGATACCAAGGATTTGATTTTACCACAATTTTTCCTAATATTCATGAAAGCAAGACACCTCTCCCACTACCTGCACCAGCAAAATAGATTCCAGAACACAGCCTGTTTTTTTTTTTTCATTTCTCACTTTCTCATTGAAGTGAGCAGACAGAGACACTCAGTTTAGACAACATTTAGATTCACTTGCATTTTTGGTTAAAATACAATTTACTTTATATGAAAATGCTTCCATAATCATTATTTTATGTTAAAAAATGACAATTATTTATCTGTGTAAGCTTAAGGTAAAATCTTTGCTAACATTTGCAAGCTCATCTCAAGATGTGTGTTTTGCAAAAGCACGTGGCTCAGTGATGAATTAAGTTTGGGAAATGTTGGAGTAAAGACACAAAGTTTTTTAAATTTAGGATTAAGATGGGTATGAAAAATATCCAGAAGGACATTGAGTATTGCACATTTCCTGAAGTATTTGGGCTACGGAACCCTTTTACAAGGGTCACACGTTCTAAGGAATACAGTTCGAGAAATACTGCATTAGACTGTGACCTCTTTGAGGACAAGGATTGTGAATTACTTATCTCTGTATTCCTACTACCTAGCTCAGTGCCTGGCATATAGTGACATTTACTGACTTGATCACAATGATGTAGGGAAAAAGATCTCTTTTCAACCCTAGTTCCTGTTGCTGTCTTTATGTTGTAGGAAGACCCTATCTCTGGAGTTAGACTTGAATCTCTTGCATCTCTTGGAGTCTTGAATTCCTGGTCTACCATTTGAAACGGCTCCTCTGTTAAGTAATAGCTTTTGGGTTTGTCTGAGACAGTGGAATTCCAAGGGACAAAATGTAATAATGTGTTCCAGGGTAAAGTTATTAGTGTATGGATATTCATGACATTCACTGTTTCCCTAACTTCTACACAGGAAGAATTTGTGCTCCCTTGGTAAACTTCCGGGTCCTCTCAAAACTACAGAAAGTGGAAGAAAACTTAAGAAATTGAGAGGTTGTGTTGAACTACATAATAAAGAGTTGAGAGGTGAAGAGAGGGAGCAGGACAGGCTGCCCAGCTTAGGTGAGAGTATTTGGTTGGGTAAGGGCCAGGAAAGAGCTCTCTTGTGAGCCCCTGCCAAACATGTGAACAAACTTGGGAAAGGCAGCAATTCAAGAGAATAATTTTAAAGTGTTTTATGTGCTTTAAATGCTTTATAAAAAATGGGCTCCTCCCTTTTACATTTTGTCATGTGTCTACGTGAAAATGTGAAGAACTTTCTAGATCCTGGATTGTGTTTCTCTCTCTGTAACATGGTACTATGACTGGATCACATGGATCCCAGAACTTTTAGTGAAAGCATATTTGATTCTCTCTCTATTTTTCTTTCTTTCTTTTTTTCTGGCTTTTCCCTCAACTTTTCCACTATCCTCATTCCCTAGGCAAAACTAGTGGGCTTCAAATCATTAGATGAAATCTTACTGTTTTAAGCACAGATATTAATTCTTGTTTGAAAAGAAACTTGGCCCACATTTGGAATATCCGTGAGTCTGCAGCAAATTCCTTTTTGAGAAGGTGACCACACTCCTGGCGTCTAAACTTTCTAAACTTCCTTTTGCTAATGTAGCAGAAAAAAAAGATACTTGAGGTTTTCTGATGATTTTCAAGGTAACACCATTCTAGGCGGTACAGCTTTTAGAGCCGCTCCTCACTTAATGGGAGGTTGCTGGCGCTGGTTTTGACAGCATGTTTAGAACCTTCTTGTTTCAATTTCCTAGGAACTTCCATCCCCAGTGCCAGTCTTTTATCTTTGAGGTTTAAATCTTGCAGTTCATCTTTTTGCCTTATGATGTCCACTCATCTGACCCACTGAGAGAAGCGAAGTTAACTTCTGCTTTGCTGAGGCCAGTGCTGTTGAGGCAAATATCTGACTGCTTGCCTAGCTTATGAAAGGCAGATGTTTCCATCTGAGAATCCTGGCTTTGACTCTGACTTGACAATGTGGTACTTTTATTTCCATTTGTACTTTGTTCGGTTTCAAGTATGACTGAGTATGACCTTAGTCTCATGCTAGGATTTTCTTTGTAATCAATATTCCCTTGCTGTTTACTTTTTATAATTATCATATAGAATGAGTCAAAATATTCATTTGTTATTTCCAAAGAACTGTGTTTAATACCCTGCAATTTAGAAATAGAAACTCACAGAAGGGTTAAGGTGAAACTTTTCTTCATGTTCTTTCTTGGGCATGCCTCTTTCCCAGTCTGGGTTTGCATTGTCACAACTTAATAGCAATGAAAGTTAGAAGAGCTTTTACACTGCAGTCCACTGTGCCATTGTTAATGCAGTCTGTCCACTGATCCAACCACCCATCTACTCACAACTGAGGAAATTCTGTTTCATGATGAAATTGGCCCTCTGGATCTGTTTCTGAAAGGCAGCCTGGGAGTTTTATACATCTTTGACTGGACTGTTGCAGAACCATTTTGGCAGATGCAATTACAGTGTATCTAGTGTGTGCACACACACACATTTTCTTACCCAGAGAGGACAGTTTTGCCCTGAGGAATTGATAGCATGCCCCATCGACTCTAAGTTCCTCGGGGATGGTGGGAGTGACAGGTGGAGGGAGCACAGCAGAATGGAAAGTGCACTGGGCTGGATGTCAGGAGATAGACTTTCCAATCCTGCTTGTACCACTAATTTGCTATGTGACCTTGGGCAACTTACTTAGCCCCTCCAGGAATCAGTTCTTTAACCTAGAAAGTGGAGTTAATATTTGCCCTTCTTGATTCAGAGTGCTATAGGGCAAATAAACTGAGATTGTGGATGTTTGGGAAGTTTGAAAGGGATAAACCCAGCCTTCTACAGATAAACTTCAGGGTACCTGACAGAAGGATATGTTTATCTGAAGTAAAAGGCAGTGTTAGAAGGAATAGCTAATATGGAACGGTCTTCCACTTCATTTCAAATTAAAATGCAATCCTGGGTAAGAGAGCTAGCAGCCCTGTAATACAAGAATCTTTATTTCTTTATGTGCTGGGCAATGTGCTGATACTGTTTTTACTTATGTAAGGGTTACCTGATCACATTCCAATTCTGTATTAGCAAATACATTATCAAAGAACATAGCCCATTGTCTGCTGTGTAACATGCTGGTTAAGTGCATGGGCTTTGACATCATTCAGACCTGAGTTTAAATCCGAGTTTTGCCACTTACTAGCTGTATATCCTGGGCCAAAATTTTTTTTTTTTAATCAATCTAATCCTTAGTTTTGTCATTTACAAAATGGACACCAAAATAGTATCTACCTCTGTAGGGTAGGGATAATGCATTAAAGTGCTTCACACACTTCCTGGTACATAATAAGAACTCAATAAATGATAGTTATTAGTAGGTAACAGTAGCTATGTGTGTGTGTGGGGGGGGTATGGTTGAATGTTTTCTTCCTTGTGCTTTTTTGAAATTCCAAGTGATCTATAATGGCTTTTCTTCCCAGCTTTGTTAAGATATAATTGACATATAATATAATGACTTTTTAATGGTCAGATTTAAAGGTAATTATTATTGTAAAGTAATGCAGCCATGAATGAAGAATAATTATGGTCATGAATTGGCACAGTGAGCCTGTCATGATGATGCTTCCTAACATTTCCGTTGGGCTTTACAACTTACACGGAAGTTTTACAGATGCTGTCTCATGCAGCTCTTATAACCAGTTTGTGGAGTCAGTATCACTCATATTCTCATTCTACAGATCCAGAGGCTAAGGGTCACAAAGGAATGTACACAGTTACACAGCTCATGAAGTGGTAGATCTCAAATGTGCCAGAGAGGATTGCATTTAGCTGCAATGAACAGACACCCAGTTATACCGGTGTAGTGGTCTGGATCCTCCAGAGAAAGAGAACCAATAAGGGAGATCTCTCTCTCTCTTTCATTTATATATCTTGTATATATTTTGTGTGTGTGTATGTGTGTGTGTGTGTGTGTGTGTAGAAAGATAGAGAGAGGAGAGGAGAGATTGATTTATTTTAAGGAATTGGCTCACATGGTTGTAGAGGCTGGCAAGTCCAAAATCTGCAGGGGAGGCTGGCAAGCTGGAGACCCATGGAAGATTTGATGTTGGAGCTCATGTATGAAGGCCATCTGCTGGCAGAATTTCCTCTTCCTCTGGGGAGATCAGTTTTTTCTTAACATATTCAACTGGTTGGAGGCCCATCCACATTACAGAGGGAAATGTGCTTTATTCAAAGTCTACTGATTTAAAGGTTAATCTCATCTAAAAAATGCCTTCACAGCAACATCCAGACATGTTTGACCAAATATCTGGGAACCATGACCAAGCCAAATTAACAGATAAATTTAACTATCACAAGTGGCTTGATTAAAGAGGGGTTTACTTTTTCCAGGATACTTCAACAAATTCAGAGTCATCAGCTCTTACTGTCTTTCTGCCTGGCTGTGTCTTGCCATGGGACGTTTGGCCTCATGGTTACAAACTGGCTGCTCCATCTTTGGCCATCAGAGGCAGGCGGAAAGGGAGGGGCAATAGGCAAAAGGCAAAAGCTAACAAACTGTTTATGTCATCTGAGTCTTCCCTTTCCAGCAGACTTTCCTGGCACCACCTTGCCACCTCTTATTGAGCTTTTTGGACAATTAATATATTTTTGATGATTCCTAGATGCAAGGAATTCTGGGAGATGAGTATTTTTATGTATGTCACTCTAAAAGAAAAAAAAAAGTGTTCTATTAATAGCAGAAAAAGGGAGAATAGATACTCTGTAGGAGTGTGGTGGTGTCACCGACGCAGGGTGTTTTGATGCCACATCATTACTCTTTGTGCTACACCAAATTGCTCACTGTACATACCTGGAAGTGTCTACCCTTGGTTGCACTGCCCTTTGAATTAATCACGGAGTTCTCTTTGGATATTTGAGTCCAGGATCTAAACAAAATTACCTTAGATTAATGGAAGCCAGAAGAAAAATAAGGAGAAATTTGTTAGATGTTGGCTTTTTTTTTTAATCTCCTCATGGCCCAAGCAGATGAACTACTCTTTCTTTCATAATGTGGGTGGGAGGGACACAAAAAGGAAAAAAAAAGATGAGGAATTAAGGCAGGGGGGAGACATGTAAATGTCTGTGCAGCTGATGTATCATATGATCCAAATGGTTTTTCAAAACTTGTTTGCATTATGTAATATGTTTCTGCTATGGGGCACGAAACAGTTTACCTCACTTTCATTGTCACAGTTCAAGTGTTTTACTGAAGCCCAGAGAAAAACACCTGTATATTGGTCTTCTGTGGCAACTAGGAAGATAGGAAATAATAATTGGAAGAAAATAGTATCAGAGAGTATTGGAAATTTTATGTTGATAATTGCCTTGATTTTGTTAGTGTTTTAAATCAGGAATTCCAAAGGTCTCCTTTATATTTACTTATAAGTAAATATTTCAAAAAACATTTAATGAAAAATCATTTAATGAAAAATCATTTAGAATTAAAATAGGAACCATGTGTCACATTATGACCCAAGTAGTGTTTTTATTTTAAACTTTGGTCAGAGAGAACAAAGCAAAGAGATAAATATTTTTTTATCTTGCTTTTTCATACACAGGTGTGCACATACACGCACTCACTTACATATACATAACTCCAGATTCTGTCTCTCAATATTATCTTGTATTCATTTCATATTCCTTTCTCAGTATCACTGTGAAACTACTTTGTTGTATAATTTTCATGAAGCTCTTTTGGCATTTTTGCAATTCTAATTCTCGCTGGTTATTACATTACAAAAGAGTGGAGGGAAACTGGATTTGCATGCAGGACATTTTAAATTCTAATGTCAGGGGTCATTAGTCTTTTTTTTGTTTGTTTTTTGTTCTATCTAAGATCTGGGCTTTTACATAACAGGGATAATAATTTACAAGCAAGTTTTGTTTTGTTGCTGGGTTTTGTTTTGTTTTTTTGCGGTATGCGGGCCTCTCACTGTTGTGGCCTCTCCCGTTGTGGAGCACAGGCTCCGGACGCGCAGGCGCAGCGGCAATGGCTCACGGGCCCAGCCACTCCGCGGCATGTGGGATCTTCCCGGAAGGGGGCACGAACCCGTGTCCCCTGCATCGGCAGGCAGACTCTCAACCACTGTGCCACCAGGGAAGCCCTACAAGCAAGTTTTTAAAAGTAGAGTTTCAGATTTATTTTTCAAATTCTCATGACCTGAAAGGCTAAACGAGAAAGAACCTAAAATAAAGATCATTTCCATTTATTTGAATGTTGAATTGCTCATCTGTTGGGGAAAGTGGGAATCCCTTTAGTTCATCTCATTTTCGGTCACAGTGACTGGACTACCCATTCTCTTTACCCAGGTCGAATGAGAACCTCCCACGGTAACTTTAGGAGAACACCACCAAATGCAACATTTGGAATTCTCTTCTTGTAGCTTCGGATGACTGTATCTTCTGTATTTTCTTCACAAGAGTATCTTACTTTTTTTCCTCTACCTTAGATTAATAGTAATGTTTTTCATTAATATTAACAGAATTTATGGATTCATATCAGAGGCAGTTAAGAGACCAGCACACTGGCCAGCACCATCCTACTGCTTGTCCCTACTCCACCCACATGCCCTGGATGACTATTTCACACTCTCTTCTCTCCTAAGACCTCCAGTGGCTCCTCCTTGCTTCTCATGTTATGTGGATGACCTTGCTTGCTGTTTTACTGAGAAAAGCTCAGACAGGAAGAAACCTCCCCATCTGCCACCAGCCTATCTGCAACTGACCACGTGTTCTGTTACAGAGGATGAATTGTTCTTTTCCCACCCATGGCCTTTGTCGTGTCTTGGACCCCATCCCCTCTTGTTCCTGCAATTATCTGCACTCTCTTGTATCATCCCGGTTCTTCTCTCTATTAGATAATTCCCTGCAGTGTTAAAAAATGGTGTAATATCTTCAAATTTAATAAGAAAGAAAAAAAAAAGAAAACCTGCTTAACCCCTTCTGGGGTTAAGCACATTTCTCTGCTCCCCATTGACATCAAAGAATATCAGAAGAATTGTCTACACATGTTCTCTTCATCAGACTTTCAACTCCACTACTTCTCAAAACATTGTCTGAGTCACTGCAAGCCCCTTCTTTGCCAAATCCATTGCTCCACTCCCAGTCCTGTTCTCACTTGATCCATCAACAACACATGACCATTTGATCACTTCTTTTTTTTCGAAATACTTTTTTTGAGCTGGTTTTGGGGATACCACCTCTCCTGGTTTCTCCTTCTACCTTACTGGCCACTCCTTTTCAGCTTCTTTTACAGGCTCCTCCTCCTCCTTTGACCTGTCCACCTATAATGCCTCATGTTCCATCCTTAGAACTGGTCTCTTCTCCTTCTCTTCACTCCCTAGATGGTCTCGTTCAGGCTTATGGTGTGTACTGTACAAATCCCTATCTCCAGCCAAACTCAGACCCCTTCTCTCAACTCCAGACTTTGATTTTTTGTATATCCAATGCCTACACATCCCCACTTGGATATCTGAAAGGCTTATCAAACATAAATGCTTCCACCCTGGTTCAGGTCAACAGCATCTCTGTCCTAGACTTCAGTCGTAGTGTGTTCCTTCTTTCTATCCTTGCCACCTTATTTGCAACACAGCAGCTAGAATGATCCTTTTAAAACTAAGTCATTTCCTGTTACTACTCTGCTCAAAATCCTAATGGCTTCTTTTACTAAAACAGAAGCCAAAAATTCTAGATGAAGCTAGTGGGCTTGTCCTGCCTGTCTCCCTGACTGGAGAGGCTACCAGCTGTCCTCACCTCCTCTGCTCCAGCCACACTGGCCTTTCACTGTTGTTCAATTCCTGCCTCAGCCTCTGGTACTTCCTCTCCTGGCTCATGCTTCCCCTGGGTATCATCACTGCTTGTTTCATCTCTTCCTTTAGTTCTCTGCTCAAATATCACCTTTTAAGAAAGAAAATATTCTCTCTCATATACAAATCTCCCACTCTCTCCTCAACTTTTTTTTAATGAGCATATAAGAGATGGCTGATTTGTTTATTTCCTGACTCTCCTCTAGAGTGTAAGCTCAGAGAGAGCAAGTATTTTGATTTGGTCTTTGCTTTAACCCTAGTCTCTAAAATGGTGTCTCCCGAGTAACTATGCACTCAATAAACATTAATTAAATAAATGAAAAATTGAATGAGAAATATAAATTTAATATTTAAGCAAGAGCCCTTGGTAACTGGCCTGAAGTCAAGTATCGGTGACCATAAATTCTGTTTTGTTCTCTGAACTCTCACATCCATGATTTTGGCATTTTTTCTCTTTGGTCAATTTATGTTATTGGTTTTCCTAAGGAAGTAAAGAGGTGTATGATTTCTTGCTGACGTTCTTGGGTTTGTTACCCTTAACATCACAGACACAAAGCATCAACAGAACAGGATGTTAGTCAAGGATCACAGTAACTTAATTTTTCTAAATCAAAACTTGTCTTTTCCTGTATCAGTAAGGAACCCAGCAGGAAACAGATGGCATACGCAAATTGGGTAATTTGACTAGAGTTTAATAAAGGTATCAGTTTCAAATCACAAGGCCCCAAGTGCAGTGCCTCGAGGCTAGTAGCAACCTTTTCTGGTTCTACCCAAGGACTGAAGGCAAAAAGAGAGGGAAGGTACATGGGGAGGGAAGGCCACTGGATCCCTGAGGGAGAGCTGTAGGAGAGGCCACCGGATAGAGACCACCTGATAGGACCAGCAGCCTTGGTTGAGGGAGACAACCAGCGCATGATAAACCCTGGGGGCTGGGCTGGTGGGGAGCTGAGGGAGTAAATCTCCCAGCTTCTCTCTCCTCCCTTCCTCTAATCTCTGGCTGGGGCTTCCCACGGGCTGAACACAACTGGAAGTCATAAGGCAAGGGAACCCTTGGCTGCAATCCATATAAGCCAGCCTCTGAGGTAGAGAACAGGATAGGAAGGGGTGAAGGGCAGATCTGGAGGGCGAATGGCAGGCATCCAGCAGAACATCCAAGTGCTGTCTTTCCAGCTACAGCCTCATCTCCCACTTCCACACCAGTCCCCTTCTCACGCACACTTCACATATCAGCTAAAATAAAACCATCCATCTGTTCACAGTGGTCCCTAGTTTAAGACCAAATCATTCAACAGCTTTCCATTGAGCGTAGAATAAAATCCAGGCTCACTCCCGTGATGTATGAGACCCATGATGGTCTGACTGGCTCCCACCCACGTCTCCCCCTCTGCTCACAGTACCCAGCCCTCCCTGGCTTGCTGCACCTACTCGCAGTGGTCTGCTTTTGATTCCCAGAATAAACTAAGCTCATTGTCCTCACTGGCTCTTTGTATACTCCTAACCCTCTGCTTGGGACACGCTTTCTTTCCTCAACCCATTACATGGTTGACTTCCTCTCCTGCTTCAGAACTTATCATTTGAACATCATCACCTCAGGGAGGTCCTCCCTGTCCTCCCTGTCTAAAGGATGTCCTCCATTTATTCTCTGTCAGAGCACCCTAGTATTTGCTTCACGGCGTTTATTGCAAACCGTAAATGGCTCCTTCCTCTCTGTCTCCTTTGCTTTGTTTAGTCTGATTCTAAAGCAAAGCAAGTTTCTTCCAGGCGTGGGCCCTCTCTGTCTCCTCTGTCACTCTGTCATCCTCAGAACCTAGGACAATTTCTGACCCAGGTAGTTTCTCAATAAATATTTGGCAATTGAGTGAACAAACATTCCATTCAGTGAAAATATCTTTCCATGTGTGCACTTTTTTAAGAAAGGTTACCTTTGAGCTTATCTTGAGTGTATTTGAATTTCTATCTCTCTAGTATCTGGGGAATCTTAAATATATTAAGCGCTTGATATATGTTTGAATAAAACACATTTACTAGCAGCAGGGCTGATTTTCTATAGCTTGGCAGATTGTTTTTTATGGTTGGTCTATTATGTCTTTAAGAAAATTAAGCTAAAAAAAGGAACAATACCCTATCCCGAATCTGTAGTTTCACAGCATAACTAATTGAGTGCTGTTGACTGTCTTGGTGACTTGTTGGAAGCTGGTGTTATATAGTGACTAGGTTGAGCTTTATTTTATTTTATATTTATTTATTTGGTTGCACCGGGTCTTAGTTGTGGCAGGTGGGCTCCTTAGTTGCAGCTCGCCGGCACCTTAGCTGTGGCATGTGAACTCTTAGCTGTGGCATGCATGTGGGATCTAGTTCGCTGACCAGGGCTCAAACCCCAGCCCCCTGCAATGGGAGCATGGAGTTTTAACCACTGCGCCACAAGGGAAGTCCCTAGGCTTGAGCTTTAGAGCCAAAAAGACCTGGCCGAACTCCAGTTAGGCCAGTAACTGGCTGGGAAAGACTGTGAACAAGTTACCTAGCCTTTCTGAGCCTGTTTCCATTATCTGTAGATGCAGGGGTAATGTGGTCTAATTCCTAGAGTTGTTCTAGGACTACAGGTGATAGCGGAAATCTTTCTCTTTTCTCTGGGCCCATCACTACTTTCCCTTCTATAAAAACAGGCACAAATCCTCCCTCTTCTCTCTTTAGGCTGCTGCTTCATCAATACCCTCTCCCCAATCCATGTTTTGTTAGTCTTTGGATCTCATGTCCGTATTCTGGTTACTGGGAATCTTGCTAGAATGCTTTCCTGTCCACACTTTTCTTTATGAAGTTGAATTCGCTTTCTGGTGGAAGCAGCCTGGAGCTCAGTTGTGCCTGTGACAGTTACAGACCCATCAGGCTTTCCAGCTAGCATCATATTTGCCAGACAAATGCAGACAGCACTTTCATGCAGCGAAGCACTTTGTTAATACTTTGAGCCTCTAAGGGACAATTTGATTTGGAAAAAAAGGCATTGAAACCTTGTACAATACTCACCCCGTTACACAAGGAAAACCAAATAAGTTTATGTGACAAAAAGGTATGGGTATGCTTTTGATAAAAGAAGCCCAAGCCACAGGGCACTCCACTCTGCAGAGACAAGAGGCATGGAAGTTTCATCTTTTTATTTCTTTTTACTTAAGTTTAACTAATATGCTGTGAATGCATTTTTTGTGCCAGGCATTTTTCTTTACTCTGTTAGATGAATTTAGAACTATTAAGATTATAAAGTAAAAATATTTAGGTGCAGGTAAGATCTGGCTGAAGAACAGGATCCTTTGCTGACAGTTGGGGAATATATTGGTACTATATAGGCAGTCTTGCAAAATTTAATTTCTAATGCATGAAATGGTTGTCTGGAATCTGGTTCCTTAAAATATTCAGATCAGTTCCATTAAAACCTATATAGTTAGCACTCTTGATACATGCTGAATGAGAGAGGTAAGGGTATAGTCCCTGCCCTCCAGTGCCTTACCATCAGGCTCAGTGTTCCTGAACTTTTTTGACCAATGTCCTTCTATTTTAAATATAAATATCTCAGGCCCTTCTTACATTATTTGAAACTTAAGCTAAAGTTGAAGACAACTAGATAAAGCCCTGCTTTATTTTCAAGTTACATGTTACATAAATTTGTCTATGTCTTTCTAACTGGTGATCTAAGACACACGTACACCACACCTCTTTACACATGTGTCATTCATTGTTAAGCTTCATATGTTTGATAGAGACCAGAGGTTGCAAATTAGTGGTTTCACGGGTCCCGTGCAGATCACAGAGTTGTTGCCCTCTTAACTTTCTTAATTGAGCCAACATTTACAATTGGGATATTTCACATAAAATGCAGATTTTTGGCTTCTCTTAACACATTGGAAGATCTGGTGCCCATGGGCCCGCATTCCCATATCGCAGCAGTGGGTGGGGCTGACTGGCTTCTGCCCCCTCAGGCGGGGTATGTGCTCTCTGGTTGCCGTGTCTCCACTGCTCAGCAGTGAATGCATATGTCTGAAAATTGGCTTGCAGCAAACAAATTAACCCCCCTGGCTCTTGGAAGCTTGAGTTTGTAAGCTCTGGTAGAGTCTAGCGAGGGGAGTTTGAAGGATTTTCATTTATCAAGTAGATGGACCTTGAGATACTGGTAGGATTTATATGGTTGAAGAAGAGTGTGTGGGGGAGGGTGGGGGGAGATCATTCCAGGCAGGAGACTAACTTTGATGCTGAATTTCACTGGTGGGTAGTGATGGTTTTTCTAATAATACTTACATTGCTTAAGGATGAAAATGACTTACTTTTTTCTTACAGTTGAGAGCATATTTACGGTTAAGATTCTGACTCCCTTGCATTCTAATATGCTTTCTTGAGAGAAAGGGACAAGGGGAGAAGGTGCAGTAGTAAGAGCTAGGAATTGGACAGAACTGAGGTTGTAGCAATGGGCGACTGTCAGGTTTATGAATTCATTAATTAGAATTGTGTGTGGGGGGGGATGTGTGTGGTGTTGGTGTATGGTATATGATGCTTGTGTATGTGTGCATGGTATGTGTATGTGTGTAGGTGTGTGCGTATATGTGTGTGGTGTATGTGATGTGTGTATGTGTGTGTAGAAGGGATTGATGTTCAGAACAACAGTACCACTGCAGGAAGCGTTCAGATTTGTGGAGGAAAATGAGGCAGAGAAAAAATGTCATTCATTGCCTGTCTCTCAAAAAGATAGTAAAAGTACCTCTTCACAGTAGCTGAGCCAATACTTCACAAAGGCAACTGGGCCTATTAGAAGAACAAGATACGGTGGTTTGACCAAGGTACCTTTAAGAGTGGATGTTTTGTCATCAAAGATGCTCATCAGTATCTTGCAGTATTTTCCAAGCCAGGCTCTCCTTATACGTGGGATTCCCCTGTAACATCACACTTAAGATGATGTCTCTAAAAAGCCACTTTTCATATAAAATTGTACCTATGAGTAGTAACATGTTTATATTTGAGGACTTGTTTCTGTTTTTGAGGGTAATCTGCCTTTGGCTGTCAGGCAGAGGGCTGAGGAAGCGGGTAGGGTGGGGGTTAGGTTTGTTCTGTTTTGTTTTGACGTTGTTGGAGAATTTCAAATGGAGAAATTTTATTTTCCTGGCAAGGCCAGATCCTTTATACAGTTTGATGTTTCCTTGGTCTTCAGAAGGCCCACCATAAGGGTTTATTTGTGTTAAATTGAAAACAGATCTCTTTCTAAAGGAAAGGCCCTTTTATTGATCCTGACCTTTTCCTTTTGCAGGTGAAGGCTTGTTGAGTTGCCTTTTAAACAACCAGAAACCACTGTGTTTCTTTTTCTTGTAATCTTTTATTTATTCTGTTCAGAGGCCTTACTTGCTTAAAAATAAATTTCCTATGGAAATAATAAAACAGCTCTACTCAGCCAAGAGTTAAGATTATAGAACACCTAACAAATCACATATGTGGCTTTCGAGGGGAAGGTTAACACCGAATCTCCTCACCCCCTGCCCAGCCCCACCTTCCCCTCTTCAACTTGTTTTTCCTCTATTGTTTCCATCTGTGCCTTGTGAGGTCCCACAAGAGGTGCTTTAGACTTTATTTCATCTAGTAGCGCCCTGAGAAAACTTTAAGCAAACTTTAAGCGCTGAATTGGGATTACATTAGCTGGAAGAGTCAAGAAATTAATTTCCTTCAGGAGAAGAATGGCATGTCTGGCCAAACAGAATATTGCTTAATGTAATAGAACTCCCAAATGAAATTGGGGAGTGGATCTTTCCCTTACCTGTGGGATGTGAGATTATTGAATTCCAGATTCCCGTATGAATTATCATCCGAACAAGTGGGTCCACCCCCTACTGTGCCAGCCTTTCCTTTCTGGTCCCTGTGCACGGGAGTGTTTCTGTCACCTACCAGAGGGCCGCACATTTTCAGCCACCTCTAAATCAGGGAATAAAAGAATTAATGGATTGGAACTTAATCCATAACTCCCTAACTCTGCAGCTTTATTTTTTTAATAGTTCATAAACTTATTTTTCTTTTTAGCCTCCATTTCCTCTGTGGTGAAGGAGAGGTTTGCCAGCCTTTGGCTCTGCCTCATAAAAACGCTTTAGAGGACAATGCTAGGTTGTGTGACTGCCCATAATTCACCCTCATATAATATTCCGGAACCGCCTCAGAGTTCGTGTCTGACTTTGTTCTAATATAAAGAACGCTAGGGTCAACAACACAACTATTTCCAGATGGATTAAGTTGTGCATTCTTGAAGACCTATGAGGCCAATGTATATTGCTTCTCTTAGAGCTGTCACAAGTAATATTATTGGGAGCATGACAGATGCCTAATGGGATACACGGAGATCTCTATTTTGAAATTTCTAAAGTGACATAGTAGGGTTTCTTATTTTTCAGAATAACTAAATTAAGTGTCTGTCTTTCTGAATTAAGCTCTCTGTGGGCTCTGTTTTGTCACCTTTTGCCCTCTTCTGGGTGATAGAATTGGGAGATAAATCAGTAACTGATTGCTCAGAGAGTTAAGTTTTGAGAAATATATTTTGTAGGTCACATGTGCCTTACAAAAAACTCTCTAACAGCGAACAGGCACAAATGGGATTTTGAAACACCATCATTTGCTGTCAAGAGGTGAAAGCTCCAGGAGTGGGACTTATCAAAGCGTAGGTGTGAATAGTTTGCAAGGTCAAAGGCAAAAAATTAGCCGCTGCTGAGAACTCGGAATGGGAATCGCACTGGTCACCACTCAGGTGTCCTTTTCAGTCAGAGAGGGGCTGACCAGCACCTACTGAACCCAGGCTCCTTCTGGTTTTCACGGAAGCTAGGGGCACAAAAGCCTCAGTTTAGTATATGTACTTCCTATGAGAAACCCAGTGCATGGTTGAGCCCCTTCTTTCCAGGATTTCACATTTATCTGTCGGAAAACAAATATAAATGCAAAATCAAAACATGCTGTTGGATTTGTGTAATTTCTTCCTGAAGTATACATTTTCTTTTTGAAGGGAAATATTCATTGCTCAAAGTATTTTTTTCCCCCAAAATGAGAAAGTTTTTCCCCCCCACCCTCAATTATTGTTATGTGCCTTTGGGATAAACTAAAGAAGAGAGTAAGACTCACCTGAAAATTAGATAGTTGTATATATTTGATATTTAAATTGTGTAAATTTCGTTCCACATGTCCCACTATGCATGTATATAGAAATATACAAAATTTTATATGTATAATATTCCACACGCAGTTTTGTAAGCTAGTTTTTTTTTTTAACCTAATATCATCCTTCTATGTTGATAAATATGCATCTACCTCATCGTTTTAAAAGACTGTATAGTAATCCATTTTATAGGTAAAGCACATTTATTTAGCCAATGCCCTGTTGATGGACATTAAGATTGTTTCTGGGTTTTCAGTATTGCAAAGAACAGTAGAACAAACATCCTCATCCATACATCTTCATGGACTTGACAAGTTGTTTCTTTGAGATATAATCCTAGAAATTAAATTGTATGAAAATATAATTAACAATTTTATGGGGGTTGCTCCTCTGTCTTTCAAAAAGGTACTAATTTCTACTCATCCATCTGCATATGACAGTCTTCAATTCCTTTTAACATCACTAACGCTGGATAGTGTAAATCTTCTTAATCTTTGTCAACCTGAAAGATACAAAGAAATGGTTCATTGTGATTTTTGTTTGAATTTCTTTGATTAATAATGAGGTTGATCATTTCCCCATTATTGTCCATTTCTATTTCTACTTTTGGGAGTTAGCCATTCATATCTTTTTCCTGTTTTTCTGTTAGGCTTTTTGCCTTTCTCTTATTGCTTATAATAGCTTTCTGTAAATTCTGGATACATGTGATTCTTATGCAGCATCTGGACAGGAGCTTGTCAAGAAAATATTGGAGAAGAACACAGCATTAAAATGAAAGAATTTACTACTGTGTAACTCAGGGTAGCCATCTAACCCGTCTGTCCCTCAGTTTCCTCTTGTCTAAAACTAGAAAATTCATTCATTTCTCAGATTTCTTCACTTGTAGTGAAGCTAATACTTGTTAAAGTGAAGCAGTTTACCCATGTAACGTCCACAGGGAACACTTTGGAGTCCTCCATTGTTTTAATCACCATCTTTTTACCCAGTTGGTGAGGGAGAGATTTCCACCCTAGGGATGTGGGGATGGCCAAACACACAACCTCCAACACTGGACAGGGGAGATTGACAGCCGTTTATCAGTCACATATGCTCACAGCCTAGGGGAAGAGGGTGCTGCACACCACACAGAGCCCCAAGATGGTTGCACTTGAGAACAGAGTGAAAAACCAGAGGCTGTGAGAGGCAGTATCAAGGGGGTGGGTGACCCTTGGTTCCTGCAAGAAGATGTAATTGGCTTATTTGAATCATTCCAGAGGCTGACAGGAAACTGAACCCCACTATTCAGGGTTAAGAGGAACTGTGCCTGGTCCTCATGATAAGGAGAGCTGCTTGACTAGGGGACTTTAATCCCCAGGAGCAGAATGGGAAGAGGAACTTGTGGTTGGGCCATTGGAGGCCATCCTGATTTTCCCCAGATGTCAAGACAGCATATAATATTGAGGTTCAATTTTAGGTCTTATATCACAGCTCTCACTGAGAGGTGGGTCTCTAAACTCAGCGGCCTCTTCTCAGTCCTCATTGCCCTTGCCTGAGTTCATCCTGTCCACTCCTGAACATTCTTCCCCTCCAATGGCTTCCATACCACGGCCCTGTTCAGGGAGGCAGCATGACATGAGTGAGATGCTCCCCAAGTCAGATAAACATAGTTTTGAACCCACCTATGTCACTATCACTAACCAGTTATATGGCCTTGGGCAATATACATTACTCCTCAGCCTGAGTGTTTATAAGATAAAGATAGTACAGACCTCATCAAATAACATATAAAAAGTTTCGGGCATAGTGCCTGGTTCATATTGGGCATTTAGATCTGATTCTTTAACATCTTTTACTTGTTAATCTTCATATTCCTGCCATCTAAATGTGAGTGTTAACTAAGATTTGTTGCACACTTTCCAACCCCCTTTTTCTATTCCTCAGCCCTTGAAGACATAGGCACATTTTCTATTGCTTCCATTTGCACCTTAAGGCAAATGGCCCCCAAGTTGCATTTCTTACGGTGGTCGTTCTCTGGTCCCACATTTCCAACTGTTTCCTGAAGATTTTCCCTGCAGTGTCTTTTTTCAGCATGTTAAAGTTTCTCCTCAAACCAGTACCTTCTATGGTACTTCTTTTGTCTGACTTCCTCATTAGTGTCCCTGTCATTTTGGCTTAATACTCTTAAGTCTCTTTTAGTTTCTTTCTCTTTCAGACCCACAGTAACTCAGCTCTCAATGGCTGTTTGTTTCTTCTCTCACAGGATGGCTTGCATCCATCCTTTCTACTCCATTCCCAGAGATCAGTGCCTTTAATGAGTTGCACTCAGCTCTGAGTTTCTTCCTTCTCTGCAAACCCCCCTTTTGTCTCCCAGTCCAGCCTGTGTCCCACTGCTTGATAAATCTTTCAAAGACTCATCTCCAATCATGTTTCCTCTACTCTAAAGCTACCAGTGGTTCCTTGGTGGCCATAAACTGATGCAAGTTCCTTAGCCTGGCACACAGGGTCCCTGACAATCTAGTTACTCACTTTCTAGCGTTGGTGTCCTCGGTATTCCTACGTACCATCAGCTTGAGCTTTCTTTTTAGTCCCCAGGATATGCATGGCTCCAAAGTGCCTTTATCTATGTTTTCCCTTTTCCATGGGCTACTCACCTTCCAATTCATTCTCAGTGTTTTGTGTTCAGAATTCAAATACCGGCTTTGCTGGTTACTAGCTTTGTAACTTTGAAAAATCATTTAACCTCTCTGAACCTTGGGTTCCTCATTTGTTAATGGGGATAATAGTATCATGGTACAGGGATATTTATGAAAACAGCTAACAGTGCTTGTGTTATAAACATGGAATTGTTCTTACGGCTGTTGTGCTCATCAGCCCAGCCGAAAGTAATCTTTGCGTCCTCTGAATACCTACTTTGTTACACAAGAGGCACTTGCTTTATATGCCTTGTGCTGTGTTGTATTTCAAAAGGTTGTATCTTTATTAATTACACTGAAAGTTCCTTGAAGTTGGGCATCAAGTATTGCATATCTTTATTCATTCATCAGCGATTTAGTGGGCATTTTGTTTGTGTCTCATGGGGTGCTAGGGCCTGGGGATGCAAGAATGACAAAGACTTAGTCCCTGCTATCAAAAAGCTTCCCACCATCTAATTACCATTGAATGCTACCTAGACTAGGTTGAGACAAAACCATTGAGAGCCCAGAGTAGGGGCACCTGACTCACCTCGGAATTCTAGACAGCGTTCTGAGGAAGTGACATCCAAACCGAGACAGGAAGAATGTAGGCATTGGCCAGGTGTAGGTGGGGAGGCTCAGTGCAGCTGGATGAATGAGGGAGAGCTTTCAGTGCAGAAAGAAACATGTTTATAAATAAAGAGGGGAAGCAGAACAAAATGTTCTGTGAATTGCAGAACAAAATGGCTGTGGTCTTGGTGTTGAAGGAGAAGTAGCAAGAGATAAAACTAGGAAGGTAAGCCAAGGCTGGATCATGAAGGGTGTTTCTATTATGTCTACCATTAATAGTGCCCAGTACAGTGCCTGCATCTGGTAGGTTCAATAAGTGTGTTTCTAGCCTTTATAAAGAGCAGATGCACGTGATTTAGTCTCCGCATTTCCTGTCAAGGAAACCTAGTTTGGCAAGAGAGCAGAGTTTCAAAATTGCTGAAACCCTTTCCTTGTATTTCTTAGAAACAGTGAAGGAGAGCTATATATCTAATCCAGGCCATATTTATAAACAAACTGTCAAATGACAAAACTAAAATGATTTAGTAATAAGTTTGATGTCCTTTATTCAAGGGAAAACACAATTCATGGATTGGGGGATTACAGTGCAGAGCAGTGGAGCACCCTTCCTGAGAGATTTTGGGCAAGGGCGAGTTTTACAGATGATTGGAAACAGTGACGTGGAAATGGCATGATGGGCTAGAAGGTCAGGGATTTCCTTGTAAGGAGAGCAGGTCCTGTTTTCTAGGGTAAGGTGAGCTCTCTAAAGCTGAGTTGGAGGATTGTGATTTGGTGTGTGTTAGGTTTCCTTAACAGGTGTTTCCTGTAAGTGTGGGCTGACCTAGCTTTAGATTTATGACGTGGGCTGGGCCATTGGGGCAGCCTCCATTTTGTGGGGGTTTGATATATGAATTAACTTTATCAAAACAAACAAACCAACCAACAAACAACCCTACTGCTCCTATCCACTTTCATATGTTTTACTACACTGATGTCTGTTATTTCCTAAAAGTAAAACCAAACAGATGTCCTCTCTCCTCCACCAGATGATACACTTGTTTCCTTCCACTCTCTCAGTACTTTGTCACACAGCTAGACTTGACCTCTCTCTAACCTTCCTCTCCATTTTTCTCTCCCTCTCTCCACCTTCACCAAAGTCTAGAGAAACTGGATTGGTGGACACTGAGCCCTCCTCAGGTGACCACAGTTTAATAAGGATTGTCCAAACAAATGTAAGGAGTGAGTGAACCATTCTGTGAAAGAACCAGAGGCTACCGCTGAGAAGCCCGGAGCCCTGTGAGTGGTGAGTTGGGTCTACCTTAGAAACTCATCCTTCCATTTTCAAAAGAGATTTTCTCATTCAGGATTCTGTTTCCCACCTCCCCCCTTCGTCCATTATTTCTCTCAAACCATGAATCATAAACTTCAAGAAAGCATTGTGAATAATTTATATTCTTACACTATGCATTGCCTAACTCCCTTTGGGGGAAATGAAGAGACACATTAGTCTTTTGCTGCTTATTCTCCCGTGGACTGAGACCATGTCAGCTGCAGGCAATAGCAAGGATTTATGACCACAGAAGCTGTCATTATGGAACAGTTGATTGACCCATAGTTTTGATTAACCAAAATATTTAAAAAAACAAATCAGGAACAGTGCTAATGACACTAGAATGGAAATTCAACATTTTACCGACTTCCACTGAGACCTGCTTGTTATCATCTTTCTTTCCAGCGCTCAATGGTGTTTTCTTCCCTGCCTGTTTAATTGGTTTTCCTGTGGAATCTTTCTCAGAATTTGTAAATTCAAATACAGAGCTATTATGGCTCAGAGCGCATAGTGGTACCCTGCTGCTGGGGATGAGGGAGTCTAGATGTGCTTAGGTCCTATTTGGTTTGGTCCTTCTAAATGTCTTGGGAATTCCCTGTTGGTTCAGTGGTTAGGACTTGGTGCTTGCACTGCCTGGGCCCGGGTTCAATCCCTGATTGGGGAACTAAGATCCCGCAAGCTGTGCAGTGTGGCCAAAAAAAAAAAAAAAAAAAAAAATCTTTACTCAGCTTCACAGCACCAGGAAGTATATTAATTGTTAGTACCTGTCTTGGGCCATTGAGATGCATCTGGCACATTGGGTTGATTCCAAAGTATTGTTAGAATGTGTCACCTCTACTCCATCACCTCCAGCACCATACCACCCAAATTCTAGACTAACTGGCCTACCTGAACTCATTCCGCCTCCCCTCTACCCAAATCCATTTTTTTTCAAAGCATAAATATGGTCATATCGACTACTACCACTGCACCCTGCTTAAAATCCCCAAAATGGCTTCCCATTGCTCAAAATTCTTGATGTGGACCATAAAGCCTTGCATGGTCACCATTAATACTCTTCTTCATCACTCCATCCCTTGTGGATTCTCCACTCCAATCAGGCTGGCCTTTATTCAGTCCCTCTACTTTATTCAGTCCCTACTCAGTTTCATTACAGGGCCTTTGCTTATCTGGTACCTACAGCCTATAAATTTCAGCTCAAGTGTTATTTCTTCTGGGACACTTTCTTTGCCTCTGTTATACCCCCTTAACTGGACTCCTTCTATGTAATAGGTCCTCCTGGTACCAGATACCTCTCCTTGGGCACCTTTCAGAAGGTCAGTTTTATATTGGCAAGGTCTTTTGATTATCTGCCTCCCCTGGATTCCTTGAGGGCAAGGCCTGTCTTTGTTTTGACTCACGTTTATATCTTCAGCACCTAACAGAGTGCCTGGCTCTTAGGAGGCAGTCAATAAATAGGTATTAGATGATTGGGTAAACAAATAAAATTGAGTATAAGTTTAATCAGAAAATAGGTCTTACCTTGTCTTTGAAGGATAGTTGACGAGAAATCCAAATGAATCCCTACTGGAACGGCTGAGAGTGAAAATGCCTTTAGATGCAGGAAGGCTAGAAACAGCCTGTAGCAGCGAACTAAATCCATTTCATTCTGTTTAAAATGGGGACACCATTGACGATAATAGTTTTGGGTGGATGTAGGAACAATCTCTGTGCGGTTGCTGGAAGATTGTTCCAGTCTCTTATAGTGTTCACAACTATGGAGCATATATTTTTCTCTCCTATTTCTTTGTTTTTAAGGGACTTGTCATGCATTTCCTATTAGAATGAAGTTGTGGATACTTATTAGAAGGTTGTATACAAATGAGCCTCTGTAGTTTCACTGATCCATCCCAGTTAGTTCCCCTGCTTGTCTTTATCCCATCTTCCTAGGAAACACGAAATATCTCACTTGGGAGGAGGGATGCAATTTTGGGGCATAGAGTATTTTTTTCTGAACATTACTTCTTATTTGCAAAGGAGAGAAGTAAACAGTTTAAACAGGGAAAATGCATATTATGGGTCTGTAGGCTGACTAGGCATTGAAGTAGTGGCTTTCCTGGTCTCAGGTCAGAACATCTGTCTGTGTCCCAGGGCAGATTTGGTTTAAGACCAAAACAAATAGCTCCCCTTACATGGTTCTGACCCCTGTGGTGAAGAAAAGGAACTAAGCTAGTCCAACTGTAACCGCTGGGGAAGTCATTGTTCTCTCCAGCCTTCTGGGAGCCCCAAATAATTAACTGTGCATAGAGCAAGTTGGAATCAGAATTCCCCTCCAGGGTTTTCTGTGTCCAGCCAAAACAAAGCAAGCTGAGCAGAGAGACAAATAAACCCAGGGACAGAGGGTGGATGCCAGTCCTCCTTTCCCTCCCTGCATTTCAGTTCTGGTCCTCTAGGTCTGTGTCCTCGCTTCCTTGTCTCTCATGTCCCCCGGGGCCCCTCATTTCATGTAGCCTGAGTGTGCTCTACTCTCTTGAGAGACCAGTGAGCCCATCTCAGGCGGAAGGCTGGTGCTGTGTTTTGGGACTTGTGAGGGCTTTGGAGGAGCAGGTTGGCCTGTGGAGAGAGATCTCACTTCCTCTCAGATTTTCTGATGTTTTCAAAAAGAGCCAGAAATCTGGACTTTCGTGTGAAGTCACCCAATTTTAAAATGTTTGCTACATGTTTTGTTTATAAACAATGTGCAGGCCAGTATGCGCACACGCACGCACACACACACACACACACACACACACACCATAAGCTTCATAAAAGGGTAGATTGTATCTGTCCTGTTTGCTCCTTTGTCCCCAAGACCACAGTGCTCGCCACATAATAGAAGCTTGGTGGCTCTTGACTAACATTCATAGGAGACTCAGACTTGCTGATAGTTCCTTGGTAGTAGTAATAATAATAATAAACAATAATGTTATCAACTGCTTCTTACTGAGCACATATTAAGTCCTTTCCATAAAATTCAATCTGCACCCTGACCTTAGAAGCTGCATGTTTTTATTATTCCCATTTTTGAGATAGAGACAGAAGCTCAGAACCTAAAAAAGGTGACCGAAGCTGGTAACTCGGCTAAATGGGTGGATTCTGATTCTGGGTGCATGGCCTCCAAAGCCAGCGTTTGTAATCTTAAGGCTCCAGTGCCTCGTACTCTGCTTGGCTGGTGCTGGCTGGAGGGAGCCAGGATGAGCCCTCTAAGAGTTAGCCCTTCCAAACAGGAGACGCCAAGCCTGGTGTCTCATCTGTCTCCCAGTTTAGCCTCCAGGGCGGACATCTGAAGGGGTGGATGTGGTAGGTGGAAACCTTCTTTTACTTCTGTGTAGCATTTTTTCTTCCCTCTAGCTCTGAGCTATGGAATGGTTCCTAGTTCCCCACCACCACCTCTTTATGGGGAATTATTCTGTAGGGGACTTTGATAAGTCCTGGCTGTCATGGTATCCTATTGTTTGACACCCTTAAGTGATACAAAACAGTCTATGATCAGGCATTTTTTCTCAGACTCAGGGGCACTCTGAGCTGAGGATTACAGAGTCATTGTTTGGCTTCCTTAACCAAAAGCCAGAGTGGTGACTCACCATCAGCTTCGGATACAATTAAACCCGTGGCTCCTATAAGCAGAACACTGTGTTATAGCCTGCTGGTCACAAAACACATTTTTCTTGTGGTGCATATACTTTATTATAGGTAGTGAAGTGTTAAAGCATTAGTCTATGAGAGACACAAAAGCATGACTAATTTAACAAAGTGGGGTAGCTCTCCACAACAGCTACCATTTGATGGACTTAACGTTAATGGTTTCAGCTACTGGGAGAACCTTTTAATCAGGAGAAATGGCAATGGGAATGAAGAATATAGGCCTTCAGAAAAACCTAATTACATGCTCATGTCCTGCTTTCTACATGGGCTCCTTCTCAGTGTCCCTTTTGATTTTTTTTCAGGCTATCATCCTGGTTTGAAACCGTCTTCTCTTTGTTCTCTAATAGAGGAAGGTTTTGCAAACTGGGCTATTGGTTTTGAGAAGTGGAGAACAGCTTTTTAAGGAAATCCGTAGTAATCATCCTCATAGCTCCATTTGCTGAGGCATCATCATTCAAGGATTTTGCACTCTTGCCCTCTGTGGGTCTTTTCCAAAACCTTGTGAGATGGGCATTCTTATCCGCAATTTTACAAATGAGAAACAGTCTCAGGGAAGCAAAGTGACTTGCCTAAAGACACACAGTAGCATGCCTGCCTACTGTTTCCAGTACTTTTGTACATCAGAATATCTTGGGAAGCTTTAAAACAAAATACCTTCTTGGGCCACAAGCTTGTGGCCTAATGTCTCAATCAGGGTGGGGCCTGAGAATCCATATTTTAAAAAAATTCCCCGGTCACTGTGATGTATTGTTAAGACTTGGAAAAAATTGCCGTACATTACGCCATACATCATACCACATCTTTTGAGATAAAGTGCAAATTCAGTTTGGAGATTCCAATGTTTTTGTTTATTTGTTTGTTTCTGTTTCAAAACAGCCATCTCCACTTCTGCCTTAGCGGGTATAGGAAAGGCTTCTCAAAGGAGGCAACATTTTGGCGAGGTCCTAATGCATGGATGAGAAGGGGAAAAGGAAAGGGCATGGAGACAAAGTGATCCACAGGTAGAAGTCACAGAGCTGCCACCAGATTGAAGTGCCTGGGGGCTGTTACAAGATCAATACGCCTGGACAGATGGTGACAGATGTACCATATATGTTATCAGCTGAGTGCAAGTGGAGATGCTCAGCTCATTGGCCAGTTTCCTCGACAGTCTGCTTCAGGGCATCCTTAGCTGCATGCTTCTGCCTGACCACTTTGCTGGAAGATGATCAGGCAAGGTGCTGACAGCTCAGATAGGGTTCCTGTCTACAAACACCTTAAACTGAATTGCGATAGGATCAGGAATGACAGTGGATAGAAAATAACGTGATACAGCTCAGTAGGTGCTGAAGCAGAGGTTTGAGGTGAAATTAGGAACTCTTTAGCTACTTTGTGAGGTTGGCTATAAACCAGAAGTTTTCCCCCTAGAATGCTTCTACAAAAGCACGTGGATTCTTGACGAAGGATGTTTGCCCACTTTCTATGGAAAAGTAAGTGCCTTTGATAGTTTAGGCCCAACGACTAGTCTTTTCCCACCAATTACAGGCTACCAAATGAATATGTCAACAGAGTTCCTTCTGGAATAATATTGTGTCAGGGAGGAGAAAACTTCTCCCTCTACCATTCTTGAGTTCTTATGACCAGACTAACAATAAAATTGACACAAGACAGATAAACAGGAGAAAAAGAAACACATTTTAATTCACATGCGTGGAGGTCTCATAGGAATGGGATTTAAGAAGTGGCCAAAGCAGGCAGCGTTTATACTTCTTAGACAATACATTTGTGAGGAACTGAGAGGACAAAGAAACTCAGGTTTTGGGTGCTCAATTAGTGAAGAATCTAAACAGAGTTTGGGCTTGCAGTAGTGAATTAAAGAAGTAACAAGGTTTGTTTACATAGGGTTCTAGGCCTGAGTTCCCTGTCTCTGGGGATAAGGGTGCTGGTCCTTCCTTCTACCTCCAGATGCAGGGAGTGCACCTTTCACAGGGGAGACTTACTTCCTGCTTTCAGGGAGACGGACGGGAGGGTCAGAGTGTCCCTCTTGCATTGGCCGTTTCTTAAGTAACTTTAATTCAAAATAATATACCATTAAGTCACAGTTTGGCGTCGCCCCAATAGTTGATTAGATGCTCCAGTCTTAACTGAAGTGGGGAGTGCAGTCAGTGCTTTTGTGATGGTAAATACTATGGGCAGGCTCCACAGTCAGGAGCCTTTGTGCTTTTGTTTGGAATCCTCTGTTTATTGCCTCAAGATAGATGAATCACTTACATGTTACTCCTAGGAGGTGGCTGATGGATACTAAACTCATCAACATAACCCCAGATGGCCATTGTTAGTGCTGTTTCTGTTCCGTTTCTGGGGTACTGTGGGAATTGCCTTTAGTTCCATTTACATGTGACAGCTGGAGCCTGATAGCAGCTAAAGAGGTAAAAACAGATTTTATGCTGGCACTATTACAATAGAGGAAAAGAAACCTCAGTATAAACTGGGTTCAATTCCAAATGAAACATGGACAAGTGGGGATTTAGAGTCAAGGGGCAGAAGAGGGGTCAGTGGATGGGAACTTTTTAAGGCGAAAGGGTAATTCTTACTAAACTGACCTAAGGGTTCTTGCTGAAGGCCAGCCAAGGTGATCAAATACCAAGGGTGGGGGATGGGGGAATTTGATCAGATATTGAGGGAGATTAGATATAAAGTGTTTTTTTCTTTCTTTGTTTGTTTGCTAAACTGATTTAGCAAGATCCTTGCTGCAGCTGGGCCACCAGACCCAGACAAGGTCAAGGCAAGGAGGGATTAGAGGAAGTTTAGTCAAGGAAGTTTTAGTCAAACAAAAGCCTAGACTTCATTTCCTCAAAAGGTATTTTTCTGGATAAGATCTGGTTTAAATAAACACTCATGGGGGAAGGGAGGAAAGGGGAGCTTCAGTTTGGGAAGATGAAAAGAGTTCTGGAGATGAATTGTGTTGAGGGATGCCCAGCAACGTGAATGTACTTCATGCCGCCGCGCTGTACGCTTCAGATGGTTAAAATGGTAAATTCTATGTTATGTGTATTTTAGCACAATAAAAAAAGAACAGTCAGTCCATAACAAAATAGAGAGGTTACAATACCAACAGCAGTGGTAATAGCTGTTGTTTCCTGAGGTTTTGCTTCATGGCAGGCATCGTGCTAACCACTTTACAGTGATTATCTCCCTTTCATAGAAAAGGACTTGAGGATTGGAGGGGTTAATGCATTGCCAAGGGTCACACAGCAAGTAAGTGTCAGTCTCATTCCGGAGCCCTTTGTCTTGGCTTATGCTCAGGCTAAACAACCTCCCGGGTGTCACAGTCCTTTTGGTCGGAGGCTCCCCTGCCTGCCAATAAACAAACTGCAGCAAACAACTAAAATGCGTCCAAATGACCAAAAATTCACCTTATCAAATGACAGCATCTCTGATATATGTGCTAATCTTTTAACAGCAAAGAGGTATGCTCTGACTTCTTGCCTGTCTAGTCACACAGAAGGGTATTCTCATACTTACTGGAAACATGGTTAGCTGAACATTGCCCTTCTCTTTGATGTAGGACTGTGAAAATGCCGCTTTCACTTAGCCTGTGACCTCCTCAGGGGCAGAGGCAGTATTTTCCCATTCATCTTTCTACTTGGCGCATAATAGGTGCTCAATAAAATTTTTGTCAAAATGAACTACCAGTGGTGTTGAAGATGTCAATGTAAGTTTTCTTAAAAGTTAGAGGTTACTATATAGTTGTATGGTACATGAATTTATCTCCTGGAACCTAAATACGTTAGAGGTGATGCTCAACCAGGAGCAGTTTTGTCCCTGAGAGACATTTGGCAATGTTTGGAGACTTATTTAGTTGTCATAACTGAGAGAGGGTATGTTACTCCCATCTAGTCCGTAGAGGCAGGGATGCTAGAAACATCTGAAGGGTAGCAGAGTATGCTGTGCCAAATGTGCCACTCTTGAATAAGGATTATTTCCATCCAATTATTTTGAGAAACTGCAGACACAGGAGAAGCTCTGAAAACAGTAGAAGTTATGCTTTTGTAAGGGAATTTACATTAGAAAGGGGCCTGTACCTTTGTTCACCAAATATCTTCTCCTCTTACTTTCTCATGATTGCCTTCCCGCTACGAAGTCCCGAGACCCCTTTCCTTTCCTTAGCTCCCTGTATATAGTCGGCCCTCTGTATCCACGGGTTCTGCATCCACCAATATGGAGGCGCAACTGTAAGGGACTTGAGCATCTGCGGATTTTGGTATTCGTGGGGATCCTGGAACCAATCCCATGCAGATACCAAGGGACGAATGTATAAGCCTCCATCATCTGGCCTTTTGAGTCTCATATCTTTGTGGGGCTCCTGTAGGTATATATGTAATTAAAATAGTTTTTTTTTTCCCCCTCTCCTGTTAATCTGTTTTATGTCAGTTTAATTCTTACACCAGCTACAGAACCTAGAAGAGTAGAAGGGAATATTTTTCTCCCCTACTCAAACCCCACAACAAAGAATTATCTGGCCCTAAATATCAGTGGTACTGAGGTTAGAAACTCGGCTTTAGGGTTTTCTATTCCCTTATTCATTCACTTCACAAGTATTTATTATCTGACTCCACCCTCTGATTGAAAGATGAGCAAGCCTGTTTGTCGGACATCACATAGCTAGGTGGTAGAGATCTAGGACTTAAACCAGTGTCTCAGGGAGTGTTCTTCACATGCATGAAGGTGGCCTCTTACAGCCTATTACTGATTAAAATGCCATCTCTGTGGTCATGGTGAACAAGTCTTGCCAAGACCGATAGGACTCTGAGCCTGTGCCTGGTGCCTGGAGCTGATAGAAAGGGCAGTGATCTAAGACAGCTTGTTCAGGCTGTTGAAATCCCCTGGGGCTCGGGATCCATCCATGAGCATTAGCTGATTCTGCGGAGGCTTCTTCCTGTGGATGCCACACTCCCTTGCTGGGCCCGTCTCTCTTTGCTGAGCTGTAACACTATCTCACCACCCTGTTTTCACAGCATCCCTGGAAGCCATATTACAGACTTTGTTGAAAGAATTATTATGTTCACACAGCTCTGTATTTGCAGTAGGCTTAGGACTCTTTTCAGATTTAAGCACTGGCAGTCTTTAATGCGATCTGCTTTTCAATACACATCACATGCTCTCCCCCTCCCTTCCCCTCCCGCTCTGAGTCTGACTCCTTGATGCCCTGTGATTGTGCACAGAGAACCTGTAGCTGAGTGTAACAGGTGCTAACTAATTCTCAGGATGGTAGAGTTGATGGATTTTAATCGGGTGAGTACAGTTTAATGCAAATACTCCTTTAGTTGAGGCTCATAAACTGGGCTACTCAATATTATGGTCCCAAATATTAGTTCAACACTCATGGCTTACATAAATGACTCTCCTTTGGGGTTAGGTTAGGGGAAAATCAATAACAAGCAGCTGGAAATGCAGAAAGAAGCTGTGTACTTACACTCCATCATGAAGTACCCCTGCTCCCACCCAGCACCACCTCACACTTATTTATTTATTTTTTTTCCAGCTCACATTTTTCTTTTTCTTTTGTCACATTTAAGGCTTTACAGTGATATGAAAAGCCACTGTGGTTCCTCCGTCCATTAAATGGGAAATGCATATGAACAAATAGAAGAATTGCACCATGTAATACAGCTGAAATACAGTGTTATCATCATCCCACTCTGAGCATTTCTCAGGATGGTTTATGCCCCAGCAGTTAATCGTTTGCTATTGTTGGTGTACCAACACAATGCTGTTAGCAGCACAGAATTCTCAGGCTTACTGTTCAGGTTGTCTTCATGTAGGCTAGCCAGAATTTAGATATTTGTAAATGGGATTTGAACAGTGGCCTTTCTTCACAATATAAAATTCAGATAAATGTAACCGGTCACGGCCCAACTCTTGTTTATTAATTAAGGCTTCATAATATAGCACCATTTTTGGAAGCTGTGGCTTATGCACAGAGGAATACTAATTACATTCTGCATTTTCTGTAATAATGGGGCAGCCTTTTGGACAGTGCAGTTTATCCAGACAATGCATCCAGCTCCTAATGCAGTTTATTAACAAGGAAGCTCTGAATATTTAATGGGAGACCAATACAGCTGTGAAGGGGTGGCGTAAATAATACTCCCGGCCAGGCTGGTGCAGTGGCAATATGTTGCATGCTGTTAACCTCAAGAGGTCTCCAAATAGCTTTTATGTGCGCCTGCTAGCTATCTGTTGACCATTTCTTGATACAAAGGAAGCCAAGTGATGTGAGAAAATATATTTGGTAACTTTGTTTTCCCATTCTCTTAACATTTGCTGAAGCTTTAAAAACAATAGATCTTTACACTTGTATAGATTTTTTTCTTAGTTTTTCCCAAGAATAGTCATTTTTATAATTATCGTCATGGATTTCTTGTACTGTCCATGGTGAAACTCAGAATAGACTACCATTTTTTTCCATTAAATTAAAAAAATTGAGATATAGTTCCTGTACCATAACATTAACTCTGTTAAAGTATACAGTTCACTGGCTTTAGTATATTCACCAAGTTGTGCAGCCATCACCACTTTCTAATTCCAGAACATTTCCATCACCCCACGAAGAAACCCTGTACCAATTAGCAGTCCCCACATACGTGTCACATAACTACCGAAATTCCTCCCCAAGTCACAGTACCAGGTGAGGTTTATTTCTTGTCAAACTCATTTTTAATATGGTCCGCAATGTCCTTCTCTATGTTATATTTCTCCAGCGCCTGAGTAGCACACTCCACCAAGTCCTGTTGCATTTCCTCCAACGTGTCGACATTTTTGCTCGCAGCATTTCGGTGTCACGAGGTTACAGAAGAACAGGTGCCAGCTGACTGCAATGGTCTCGTGGTGGTGGGGCTGGCAAGGCTCAGACCCAGTGGGGAGCTGCCTGTGCTACTGTATATCTCTTTCTCTCTCTCTTTTTCTCTATTCTTGTGGGGGGCAGGAGGACATCAACTTTATTGACAGACACATGTATGTACAAGTGTTTTATAGTGCATGACATACCCATGGGTAAGACAGGTCTCTCGTTATCCAAGGAATAAAAAGAGCAATGTGAGAAGGCACCAAGGGCCCTGAGTCTGCCGTCCACCCTGCCGCTGCCTCAACCTTTCTCAAGGCATCTGTCTCTGTGGATTTGCCTCTTCTGGACATTTCATATAAATGCAATCAGACAATATGTGGTCTTCTGTGATGTTTTACTTAGTGTAATGTTTTCAAGGTTCGTCCATGTTGTATCAGGTATCAGTACTTCGTTTCTGTTTATTACTGAATAATATCCCATTTTATGGATATACAACTTTTTGTTTACCTTTTCATAAGTAGACGGACATTTAGGTTGTTTCCACTTTTTGGCTATTGTGAATAATGCTGCTATGAACATTTGTATACAAATTTTTGTGTACACTTAATATATATTTTTTTCCTCTGGAGTTGAATTGCTAGGTCATGTGATGACTCTATGTTTAACCTTTGAGGAATTGCCAGACTGTTTTCCAAAGCACCATTTTCCTTCCCATCGACAATATACTGTTGATGAGGTTTTAAATTTCTCCAGATCCTAGAAAGTACTTGTTATTGTCTGTCTTTTTGATTATAGCCATCCAAGTAGGTGTGAAGTGGTGTCTCATTGTAGAGTTGATTTGCATTTCCCTGTTGACTAATGATGTTGAAAGTCTTTTCATGTGCTTATTGGCCATTTGTATATCTTCTCTGTGGAGTACAATGTTTTTTAATCCCTAATTTATAAATGAGAAGACAAAGGTGCTGAGAGGAAATGAGAATTTATGAGGGTCGCTGCACGAGGTAATAGCCCGTCAGTACTGGAATATATTTTCTAATACAGTGATGCAAAAGATTAGAGGTTCAACACCCAATAATGAAATAAACTATAAGCTATTTGCACTTAGTTATGACTCTTTTATTTGCAAGTGACAGAAACTCAGCTTTACCTGTGGCTTAATGAAAGTAAGAGGATATTGCCCTACCTATCTGAAAAGTTAAGAGCTACTTTGCCTTCAGGAATGGCTGGATTTAGCTGCTCAAAGATAGCATCAGAAATCTATTTCTCTCATCTTTTAGTTCTGCTTCCATCAGGTTGGTGTCATGCAGAGGCAGGGTCTCTTTTTGTGGTGGTTAGATGGCCACCAGAGGCTCAAAGTATATATCTTAGCAGCTTAGCATGCTAGCAGGATTTGGGGTTTTTTTTCAAACTTCTCTTTCTCAGTAGTTCCGGGCCAGATTTCAAGATAGAGTATCATTGGACTGACTTGAATTAATGAATAGCTCCCTGTATCATTCATCAAACGGAAAACACTGATTGGTCAGTGGCCCACTCTTGGTGGTAGGGTGTGAAATTAGCTCCATCCATGCCATCTGGCCTGAGAGTTGGGAGGAGGAGGTTCCCCAGAGGAAAGTCAGGATGCTGACTCCAGTATAATGAGGAATGCATGCTGGGGCAAGCAGAACTCATAGATGTCCGCTGTGCTACTCAGTCTTTTGCTTGCACCTTAATTTATCATTTACTGGCTTCTTATTGTCTGTGGATTTGGCTTAACAGGCACAGAGTCTCTGAAAAGTAACTTTTGGTCTCTTGGGAGTGAAGGATTAATTAACCTATCCACATTTATTTTTTCTGGTATTGAGAGATCATTTGTTTTAATAAATGCTAATAAGTTTGCTTGTAGTTAAAGATAATTGGCTTTTCATCATAATTCTTTTCTTTTTTTCCTCTTTTTTTTTCGGCCATGCCATGTGGAATCTTAGTTCCCCAACCAGGGATAGAACCTGTGCCCCCTGCATTGGGAGCGTAGAGTCTTAACTACTGGACTGCCAGGGAAGTCCTTCATCATAATTCTTGATGCTGGTCATTTTGTGTCTGAGTTGTTAAAAGTGGTTTTGGTTCAGTCTTTGAGAAATGAAACAGCCCCTTGAATATAAATATAAATAAATATAGCCATTTATTTATTTAAACTAGCAATCCCTGTGAAGTCATTTACCCTTTATATATTTCAGTATGTTTTATAAGGCATAACAAAAGCAACTCCATCACAGAGTAAATCTTTTATACAGGATTAAAATTTAACAGATAAGGTAAACTGGCACAGCCATTAAAGTAGAAATATTTTTTTCTTCTTTAGTTCTTACTAAACTCTTCAACTTTAGATACCTAACTTTCCCCATTCTAAATCATCCAGCTTCTAAAATATAGAGAAGTTGAGAGGCAGCAGAAGTTACATATTATGTTTCCTCTTTTTTGACCCCTAAAATTTATGTGTATCTTATCCTTTCGTTAGTGTTTTCCACTCAAATACCAACTCCACCTAGAATGCTGATCCATCTTAGAATGCTGTTAAAAAGGTTTCTAAAGTTGGATTGAGACTCAGCAGAAAAGAATGCTGTGATCAATTAATGATGTGTGTCACAAGCTCAGGACATGAAAGAGATGACACTTGTGTCATATGTTTTCTCTCCATGCTACATCTTGAAACTAAGTTCCAAACTTGAACATTTGCCGGACTGGGACAGTTGCCTTGATGATTCAGCTTAATAGATGTCTTCTTCTTTTATTGCCTGGAGAAACTGTTTTGCCTTGCCTGTACAGCTAAGTATTTGAATCCTCAAGATTGCCTTAACTATGGAAAGTTGACTTAGACTTACTATTTTGATCCAAAAGTGCATTAGATCTATAAGAATAGAAACTACTAGCCCAGCAAGATAAGGCAAATAGACTGTTTATTCACCCAAAGTATGCATGTAATGCCTGTGGGGTATAGAATACTCTGCTAAGTCCTCAGGGGGTGTGAAGGTGGTAGGAGACAGGGTCCTCAACTTTAGAGATTTGTAGTCGAGGTGGAATTAGAGAAGGAGCTGGAGGGCTTACAAATGGATCACAAAGTGTATGTATAAAGGCTGAAGGAATAAAACAGTTTGATCACGAGGAAGGAAGAGTAGAGTGATCCAGGGAAAATTGTGTGGAGGAAGTATTTTCTTGAGTAAAGTCTTAAAGGAAGTGATGGGCATAGATAGGTGGAAAGGATGGGTGGTTGGAGTAGGGGGTAGTGGTGAAAAAGACTAAAAGTTACTGGCTGAAGGATGGTATAACTCAGAGGTCTCAGTATATCAGCTCACTGGCAGAAAGCAAACAGAAAACCAGATGTCTACTACACTAGACTATAGAAGTAGAATAGATTGGAAAAATGGAAGATTTCATGCAAGATTGGAAAATAGTAGAAAATCTGGAGATTTCACAGAAAGTGCAGATTTTCTTACTTTCCATAAAAAACTGGAAGATCTTACAACATGGAGCCTAAATTCCTAGTTGGCAACAAATGGCTGGAGGTGAGTAGCAAATGCCAATCTAGACAGATATTTTGCCAGTCTCCATCTCTTCATGATGTCTCTTAACACTGAGGTCAAAGGTCAACTGCCATCTGGTCGCTGCTTGCACTATTGAGACAATTTCTTTATTACTATGTCTGTAGCAAAGTTTTGAAAATGAAAAATAAATTTTGACAAGTCTCTGTGACAAAAAAGAAGGGGCAGGGAGATAGTGTTTACTATGCAATCAAGTGTATTGGTGTTTATTTTTCTTATAACTAGATTGCTTTACTCATTTATTTCCATTACATTCTAGTACAATAGGCATTTGGGTTTCCATGCCTCTTGGGATTAGCAAAAAGTAGAGTTTAGTGAGAGGAGTATAGGGAATGGAAGAGAATTCCAACCTAGCTGGAATAGAAACCATTGTTTTTATGATATTTTATCTGCAAAGACTTGAGGGCAAACTGAAAAATTTAGTTTTGACCTATCTGAAAGAGTGGGTACGGAGGGTCAGAAGTATCGTTAATAGAAATGTTAATGAGCATTTGAAGAATGTGGATTTCCCAAAAATGAAGTGACCGGAGTAACCTTCCTTTTTTGACAGGGTTACTGGAGTTGAAGATAAAGTCAATTTTGAGAAATAGTGTATTTCAGCAATGTATATGTATCTCAAGGTATTTCTGTGGTCAAGACTGAGAAATATGACATGGTCGACAGCACAGCCATGAATTTCAAGCTGGGAGAATTTTTAACTTATCTTCAGAATTGTACAGATTTGCCACAAGGTTTAAACTCTGTTAGGGAAAACAAAATTGAGGTTTTCCTGACTATTTGGTTATAGACCCAGTGTGCTCCTTTTTAATACTCATTCATTAATCAAATGATTTGATCCAGGTTTCAATTTATAAAATATATTTGGAAGATATTTTAGTAATAGGATAAATGCTCCTTGATCTCCTGGATAAACTTTATTTTCTGGAGTCACACAGTAAGTTATCTTTGCCTTCCTATACTGGGGCTCCTGTCTCATTCACATTTTATATTGATACAGTTTTCTGACCATACAAACTATACATAGCATCACAGTAGAGTCACTGTCTGCCTCTGTTGCTGTTAGCTGGATTAGTTTTATCGTAATTATGTCTTTGACATAGCTGCCCTGGCTTCTCTATCTCTCTCTTGTTTATCTCAGTTAAAATATATAAAAATGTATTAGCAGTGCTATACACTGGATTCTCTGGAGGGCTGAGCCCTATATTACATTCTAGTTTCCTAAATATGGGGAGAGAGCAGAGGGACTTGGAACATTTCTGATGCTGAGGTTTTATTGTATTGTGAGCTTTCCTTCAGCACTTTAAGGATCCATCTTTCTCAATATGGGTAGAAGTGGGGAAACTCAAAGGGAAATTGTTTTCTGCATTCTCTATAATGGTTTTTATTTAAGGATGATAAAGCAATACTTGCTAAGCCCAGACCAGTTCCACAACAGACAGTGCTGAAAATCCCAGGGGAGATGTAGTGATGTTTCTGTGTTGCGAGGAAATAAACTTCAAAATGTTATTTCGTTTATAAAGTTATTATAAGTATATTGAAGACGGTTTGCCTAGTGTAAAAAAGACTCAACTTGGAGTTGGTCTAGCCAGGCTTAACCCTTATATGTCTAACTGCTTCTATTCTGAAACAACATGGAGACACTATGAAGAGGACAAAGTCTTCAGGGTTCAGGGTCTCACTCCATTTCCTATATGCATGTCAGCTAAGCTTCTAGCATCTCCTTTCCCTTCTATACAAAATAGGAATAGTAGTAGTATCCCTCTCTCACACACTTTGGATTAAATAAATTAGTTGCCATCTTTCAGGTGCTTAGATAGAGTGCTCTATTATGTAAGACTCAGTAAATGTCAGCTATTGTCATCATATTTATTATTAAGGACTCAGCTGGTATAGGGAAAGAGAATTAGACTTCAAGTGAGGAAAGTGGAATTTTCTGCTATAAAGCTATTTGAACTTGGAATAGTCAACTCACTTCTTTGTCCACATTTTCTCTGCTGAAAACTAACCAGAATCTCCCTACCAGATATCCAAGTCAGGGAACAAAATGAGTTAGTGAAAGCAAAAGTTTCAGACATCTGGAAAAATGTTCCCAAGATCCAGTTGCTCTATAGGGTCAGTCTTTTCAAAGCTATTTTTACTTCATTTTGCCCTGTGGACAAACAGGAACAGGGTTTCAATTTTTGAAAATTGATGCTACCTATTATATCATTGGTAAATGAATTCCTAATTCTCAGATTGGAAGTAATCCACTTCATATCTGGATTTCTAATCCAGTTCTAATTGATTCATTTCATCGATCACCTAGTCACTAATGCAATTTTTGGAGTGTTGACAAAACCTTTTCAGTCATCAGATCAATCTTGAGTGATATCTTTGAGTGATATGGTTTCTAACCCTTTGTTGGATTAGAAAGGAAGGCCATCCCTTTTTGTCAACTCCCTGACCAGAACTGGAAACGTCACTGATTGGTGCTAGATTTTGGCTTTTTTATTTTTGGATAGTTTGCATATATGCTTACTTACTATTAGAAATTGTTATCAAACATTCCTTGGCCCCCATTTTCCAGTGCAGTTCCTTCCCTCAATTTGTTATCCTTTTTTGTGATAGCTCTGTGACTTAAGGAAAATTACTTTACATTGGTGAGCCTCACCCTTAGGAGAGGGTGTTCTACCTTTCTCGTGGTGTTGGTGGGAACATTATATAAGTTAAAGCATGTGAAATGTTCATAAGTTAATGCATGTTAAATGCAAGCATAGTGCCTGGCACATGCTAAGTGCTAACTACTGCTAATTACTATTATTATTAATAGTATATCAGTTAATAATAGTAGTACTAATCAGCTAGATATAATAGTGCTGCTTCCTGAAATAGTAGAATATTAGGCATATTCCTAAAGCAGAAAAGAAGACCAAATGCAAAAGCTCTAAAGAGGCTCTCAGGCTGTTGGTCATATTCCTAGACTCTGTGTACTGGTACCTGTTTCATACTTTGTGTGGCAAACAATTACAGGAAACCATCTCTAAAGGTGATGCAAAAGATGCCATAGGACAACTGGATATGGATATCCACATACAAAAGAATGAAGTTGTACCCCTACCTTACATCATATTACAAAAATTAATTCAAGATGGATCAAAGACCCAAATGGAAGAGCTAAAGCTATAAAACTCTTACACAAAAACAGAGGCATAAATCTTCATGACCTTGGGTTAGGCAATGGTTTTGTAGATATAATGCCAAAAGTACAGCAACATAAGAAAAAATAGATAAATTGGACATCACAAATTTAAAACGTTTATGCTTCAGATGACACCATTAAGATAGTAAAAAGACAATTCACAGAATGGAAGACATTTTTTGCAAATCATATATCTCATAAGAGACTTGTATCACTCTTACATCTCAATAACAAAAAGACAAATAGCCCAATTAAAAAGGAGCAAAGGATGTGAAAATACATTCATCCAAAGAAGATATGCAAATGGACACTAAGCCCATGAACAGATTCTCAGCATCATTAGTCATCAGGGAAATGCAAATCAAAACCACAATGAGATACCACCTCACATGCACTAGGATGGCTATAATCCGAAAGACAGATAATAACAAGGGTTAGTGAGGATATGCAGAAATTGGAACTCCCATACACTGTTTTTTATTTTTTCTTCAATTTTTTTTTTTTATTCCCATATACTGTTGATGGGAAATAAAATGGTTCAGCTGCCTTGGAAAACAGTTGGAAATTTCTTTAAAAGTTTAACATAAATATAACCCAGCAATTCCACTCTTAGGTACCTATCCATGGGAAAGGAAAGCATATGTGCACACAAAAACTTGTACATAAATGTTCATGGCAGCATTACTTGTAACAGACAAAAAGTGGAAACAACCCAAGTATCCATCAATTGGTGAATGGGTAAATAAAACATGGTATATCCATACAATGGGATATTATTCGGCAATAAAAAGAAATGAAGTACTGATAACATGCTTCACCATATATGAGCTTTGAAAACATGCTAAATGAAAGAAGCCAGTCACAAGAAACCACATGTTGTCTGATTCTATTTATATAAAATGTCCAGAATAGGTAAATCCATAGAGACAGACAATAGCTTAGTGGTTGCCTAGGGCTAGGGGGTTGGGAGGAAATGGGTAGTGACTGCTAACAGGTATGGTTAAATGGTTAAAATTGATAGTGGTGATGGGGTGCACAACTTGGTGAATATACTTGAAACCATCAAATCATACACTTTAGAGGGTTTAATTATGTGGTGTGTGAACTGTATTTGAGAAAAAGCTGTTAAAAAACAAACGAACAAAAAAAGAGATGCTACAGGGCTTGTTTTCTGTGGAAGAAGCTTGAAGTATATACTCCCCTGGTCACTACCACCTAAGTTCTGTGAAGACGAAGACTTGGTTTAATTCCCTGCTATACATCCTGTGTCTAGAAATAGAGGCATACAATAAAATATTTGTTGAATGAATGACTGTATTGGTGGTCCCAAATACTACCCCCAGGTCTCCTAATTCTCTGGAAGGACTCATGGGACTCCGAAGTTGTACACCCATGATTATGGTTTCTAACAGTGAAAGGATACAAAGTAAAATCAGCATAGGGAAAAGGTGCATGGTGTGAAGTATGAAGGAAATGAGGCGCAAGAGTCCTTGTCCAGTGGAGTCAGGTGGGATGTGCTTATTAATTCATGCAGCAAAGACCTGTGACATTACCAAGGAGGCTCATTAGAAGCTCTGCTTAAGGTTTCTGCTGGGGGCTGGTCTGCGCAGCACATCCCCAAATTCCAGACTCCCAGAAGGAAAGCAGGTATTTGGCATAAACCACTTTATTTGTATGCATATTAACGAACAGTGGCTACTCCTGTCATTTAGGGAAGCTTTTGTATCCGTGTAGGAACTGTTTACCAGCCCAAGTTTTCAGATGCCAGCCAGGGGCCAACCTTGCAAGCAGGCCTTTCTGAGAATAGGCTGTCTGTCTGAGGTCTACTATGTTAACTCTTTGCTGCACAATTAATAGAAGGATGACAGGTTTTAAATTTCCAAAAGATCTATAACAAGCCTATATATGCAAAAAGTATTAGGAAGGGGAGTCAGTGTGCCCTGGGAAGAGTGTTGCCTTGAACACAGCTGGCAGCTCAGTGCATGCTTATGTCTATTGAGGAAGAAGAGTCTACAGGTTGGTCTATACTCTTAACTCATTTTTCTTCCTGGCTTCCCAAAATTAAAGCCTTAGAGTAACAGTTCTCAACCAGTGCGATTTTGTCCCCCAGGGGGCATTTGGCCAGGTCTAGAGGAATTTTCAGTTGTCACAATTAGGGAGGGGGTGCTACTAGCATCTATGACGTAGAAGCTAAGGAAGTTGTTAAACATCCTATAATGCATAGAGGACAGCCCTTCACAATGAAGAATTACCTGGGCCAAAATGTCAACAGTGCCAAAGTTGAGAAACTCTGTCTTAGAGAATATTTATAGGGAAAAGCAGAGCCTAAGATAGTTACCTATAAATCTACAGGGTGGAGTGAGACAAGGTAACCAGGCAGTAACTCCCCAGCTATTATGCCCACCCCAAATCCACACTCCCCTTTCTTATTTCTTGCGGTCTGTGACCTGACAATTATAAATTCTTCCTCTATTCTGCATCTGTTGATAAAGGGCGCCATGGGCAGGGGAAAGAAGGCACCTCCTTTTCTGAATAAAGTGGCCTTGATTTTAGGGTTTCAGATCTGTTCCTTTAGATGGGTTGCCCAGTTGCTGACTCTGAAGGAATGTGTGAGGATAGAAATACCAGCCTTCACATTTCCATTGCTGAATTCCTAATAGCTGAGAGTTATTCCTGACCGTATCATCTATGAGTCCTTCCTTTTACCACTGCTGTTTATAGCCTTATTTCCTTCCTTTGCTTTTCATAATGTCTTTCGAAGTGGAAGCTAATATGAATTTTGGTGCTCTCCAGCTCCTAACTCGTGTGTCTAACGCCATCAGATTGAATTAATTTGAACTATTAAGCATGAAGTACATATTACCATGGAGCTTATTCCAGATGTATTATTGTTAGTTTAATTGTTATGGCTAATCATTGACTATGGTTTTTCTGGGTGCCTGAAATAATAACAATAATAATGCTCTTTTTCATAGTGCCTTTCATATGAGAATCTTGAAAAGCCTGCATCCTGGAACCACTTATTGTAAAATTGTCATTATCTGTGTGTTCTCATTTGGCTGAGGTTCGAGGAAGAATATGCCAGTGTATGATTTTAAAAGCCAAGAAAAATTTATATTCATGAATCATGCTTTCTCTTTTTTCTTTTCTTTTTTTTTTTTTTGCAATTTACCAGCATGGAAAAACAGGAGGAGAGGGAATTTAGCCCACTGAGATATTATTTCCAGAGAGCAATCCTGTGCCTTTTATAATAATTCTGTAGTCTTTGTGTTGGCTTAGTATCAGCTCTCACTTGGTAGGTTTTAATTTTAAATGATGCTCAGATTGAGACCTGCATTCTTCTTTGTCCAGCAGAGTAAGGCATTTTGGTTCAGTGTGTGTGTGTGTGTGTGTGTGTGTGTGTGTGTGTGTGTGTGTGTGTAAGGCCTTAAAAGAGATAAAGGTTCTTTGGATACTTCTCATTGCTTACATCACATTTTGAAAAGTTCAAAATCAGTGAGAAACATAGTATAATGCATCTGAACTTAAATTTATATTTACATACACAGAAGGTTGGTCATTAGGAAGTGAAGGCCTATGAAAGTACAGTTTGGTCTCCTGATGCTCCAGATGTTTCAATAGTGAAGGAGACAGAAGGTAAGTTCAAGTGGTTCCCAGCCTACCTATTTCTCATAGCCTGGATGAATACTCGGGAGGTGAAACCTTTTTAACAGTAGAAATTAATTGCTCCCATAAAGCAGTTGCTTCAAGGGAACAATTATGACAGGTTTTTAATGGAATCCTGATGAGTTTTGTTAAATCAACACTTAACCCTAAGGACCAGAATCATCTTCACATGTTACTGCATCGCCTCCCAACAGTAGTTCAGGCAACTTGGATTTCCCAAGAAAGGTTTCCGTTTGGCTTCAGTGATACATGGAGAGTTTCCACCATCTGGATGCTGTCAAGGGGCCCAAGGGAAATGAATTGCTGGACTTTCCTTACATGGATTCTTACCGTTGTTCCTTTCCATGGGAGAAGTGAGCGTCGACTCATGCCGTGAATAATGAGGACTCTTCTCGTCACTCAGCATGCATTCCTCTGGAAAGCTGGGTGGCCACAGTAAGAAAAAGGGTAAAGCAGCCATTCTCCACTGTGGCAGCACACTGGAATCCCCACTGGAAGTTTTAAAGACCCTCAGGTGCCTGGGTCCCACCCCCAAAGATTCTGCTTTAATTGGTCAGGGGCAGAGCCTGGCCGTTGAGCAATTTAAAAGTTTCCCGGGTGATTCTAATTGTTAGGCACATCAAGCGTGACTCATTTTCAAAATACATAACAACTGGTCCAGCACTGTGCTCTTGCTCTCTACCAGGCATTGTGCTAAATGTTTTACAGTTATCAATCCAACTGTTTATCACAATAGCCACATGATTGACCATTCATCAATTCATACATTTATTTATTCAACAAATACTTACGGGGTGTAGGCAGTGGGCCGGGCAGTGTGTTGGTTATTGAGGAGGAGGGTCAGGGAACACTTGTAGGATTAATGACATTTGAGCTGACATTTAAAGACTGAGGAGAAGTTAACCAGGCAAAGAGGGGAGGGAAGGCACCGGAGGCAGGGAGGATGGCTTTTGCAAATGTACTGTGTTAGAAAGGAGGATGGCTAGTTCACGGAACAGAAGACAACAACCACAAAACAGTACTTCTGGAGCAGAGGAAGCTGGGAGGAACATGAGACAAGATAAGATGTAGAGGTGGACAGGTCTGGTAAAGGCTTTGGGCCTTTATTTTGAAACCAAATGGAAGCTCTGATTTCATTTGCATTTCCTAGAAGATCTCTCTGTTTGCAATAAGGAAACAGATAAGAGAGAAGCAAGAGAGCATGCATTGTGATGACTTGGATGGACATTGCTATAGATCTGGACAGAAATGAGAATGACTTGGCCTAAGATAATGAAGGGAAAGAGAGGTGGGCATACTTGAATGGTATTTAGATGATAAAATCCTTCAGATTCAAAGGGGAGGAAAATGACTGCAATCTCCAACTTTACTATTATTTACTGTTATTACTCTCAATTTTCAGATGAGCTGATGAGAATTAGAGTGGTGCTTCTCAAATGTTAATGTGTATAGGGATCACCTGATGATCTTCTTAAAATGCAGATTCTGGCTCAATAGGTCTGAAATGAGGCCTGTGATTCTGCCTAATAAGCTCCAAATAATGCTGAAGCTGCTGGTCCATGGACCACACTTTGAGAATCAGGGGCTTAGAGAAGTGAAATAATTTACTCAGGATGTGGTAGAATGGAGCCTGCACTCTTAACCATGTTTGCCCACTGCCAAAGCCCATGATCTTAATCATAAACTCTATGGCTCCTGAAGGGTGGAGCTGTTGGTATAAAAAGTCAGTTGGAGACAACCTGGGGAGGTTGTACACCAGGCTAAGAAATTTAGGTTTCATCTGTAGGCAGTTGACAGCCACTGGAAATGTGTAAGCAGAGAAGGGTCCAATCAGAAAGCTTGTATTACAGTTTCTGGATGTATTTCCTATGAGTATTTTGTTTGTTCTTTTTAGTGTAGATCTCTTAGGTCAAATTGAAGTGCAGTTAAAGAAAAAAACCAAAGTAACACTCTGAACTTTGTGAGTAATAGGGATGGTTTATTAGATCATCTGCTCTGTAATGAGGGCAATAATTGGCTCTTATTTAGTGTTTCCTGCCCAGTCATCCCAAGGCACTTTACTAATCATCATCTTTCTTTCAGAGCTGAAGAAGCCGATGGAGAGAGGCTAAGGGACCTTGATGTAGTGGGGCTGGCTGGTGGGCGTGTGTTCATCATTTCTGTGGCATCTAGATTCTTCTACTACAGTTCAGGTATATACCTGAATATTTCACTTGACTGCTTTATATCAGTATCAGTATTTCCTGCCTGTGTCCCAGGGACCGCTAGGCTAATAAGAAACTAAATGAAATAAAGAAGTGTCAAAAATTTGGAAAATGCTGTATGCTTTATCTCCTTCTTGGAAAGGTATAAGGCACAGAAGGGCTCTGCGAAGTCCCACAGTAAAAGAATTTGTTTAACTCTGTATTACTCAGTGGTTTTCCAAACTAATTTGACCTTAGAATTACCACCGACTCTTTTCTCCCTCCCAACTCTTGACTTTCCATTCAACAGTTGTTCTGTCTGCTGGAGATTATGAAATGCTGGTCTGTCCTCACAGACAGCGAAAGTCTTTGAATGCATCAATATCAGTTGCTGGGCCTGCGTTCTTTTCTTGAGTGACTGGCAGATTTGGAGTTTTGGCATCTAAGACAACAGCATAACCTCGTTTTTACTTTGCTTTTATTTAAGCCAGGTGCCCTCACAGGTGTTAAAACTACATGTCCCTACTTCAGTGGTTAGCTGGAAGGAAAGTCACTGACTTATTTCCATGTTTCCCTGTTGTCTGGAAAGGGCAAATTGTGCTTTTGTTTTTCTTTGTTTCCACATGTTTAATTCTGTTCTGGCAGCCATATAATCTTCCTTCCCACTCTATTTCATGTAAAAGATTTGGAATAGGATCATTGCCAGACGTGACATTTACATTGAGCTATTTTTTTATGTTAAGTATATAACATGATACTTAAATAGTTTTAAACAATCTGAGTTAATTTGCAACTTTGAAGGTAAGCTAGGTACTTCCCTGGTGGTGCAGTGGTTAAGAATCTGCCTGCCAATGCAGGAGACACGGGTTTGAGCCCCGGTCGGGGAAGATCCCACAAGCCACGGAGCAACTAAGCCCGTGCGCCACAACTACTGAGCCCATATGCCACAACTACTGAAGCCCATGCACCTAGAGCCTGTGCTCCGCAACAAGAGAAGCCACCGCAATGAGAAGCACACGCACTGCAACTAAGAGTAGACCCTGCTCGCCGCAACTAGAGAAAGCCCGTGTACAGCAATGAAGACCCAACACAGCCAAAAACAAATAAATAAAATAAAATTTACAAAATTTAAAAGAAAAAGGAAGTAAATTAAATTTGTCTTTTTGCCTAAAGGAGCTAAGGATCTTGCATAAGATAAAGAAAACCTTTTTCTAAAAAAACACAATACCAGACTATGTATAGTTAGCATTCATATGAAACCAGAAAATTCTGGCTAAATAAGTTTTTAAGATGTTGGTAGAATAACATACATGGTGAGATACAATACCAAACTAAGAATGAAAACTACCCATTCAGATAAAGATTCATGCAGATTAACTTAGGTTGACCATGCCTTTTTTGCCAGAGAGATCCCATGTTTCCATAGAGGCTCTGGCACTCCCAAGCTGCAGACAGACCAGAGTCACCAAGTATCTTCTTGTCCATCTTTGCTGTAGATAAGTCACAGCATTCATCATGCTACTTCTGGGACTGGAGTCAAGAGAAGCACAGGGTCTTTGCCTGTTAGCAGTCAAATAGGTTCTCTTTGGCCTTGACTCTATGGAATAGCATTGCTGCTGCACACGTGAGTGTGATCCTGAGAGGAAATCAAGAGGCTTTCAATACTAAGGACCAGATAGTGAACATTGCAAGGAAATGTGGATCTACCACCAGCCACTCATGAATTAACATGCCCAGGGAATGAGATATAACATGGTGACGAGAATTTCCCTTTGTCCCCAACTACTTGTTTTTTGTCAGATCCAGATTTTAAGTCTAGAATAGCACTTCTCAAAGTGTGATTCATGGACCCCTGAGGATGCTGAGACATTTTTAGGATACCTGCAAGGTCAAAACTATATTGCCATAAAACTGTGTTGTTGTTTTTCTTTCTTGCTATGTTGACATTCGCACTGATGGTGCAAAAGCAATGGTGGGTAAAAGTGTAGCGTGAATGAAGGCAGTGGCACCAAAGTGTACTTTTGGTCTTTTATTTTTTACCACAGTGACTTACAGTTAAAAAAAATAATAAGCCAATTTCATCTAAAAATATCCTTGATGAAACAGTAAGGAGTATTAATTTAATTAGGTTTTTATTCTCAAAAACATCTCTTTAGCATCCTGTGTGCTGATATAGGAAGCATACATGAAGCATTGCTGCTGTATAATGAAGTGTAGTTGTTTGAGGAAAAAGCACTTGTATGACTGAATTGTAAGCTGAACTTGTTGCTTTTATATGGAACATTATTTTTTTCTTGAAAGAACGATTGACAGTTGAAATATGGTTATTCAGACTTCGATATTTGACAGGCATTTTCTCAAAAATGAGTAAAGTGAGCCTGTCACTTTAAGCCATTGGACAGCATTTGTTGCCAATGATCAAATTCAAGCTTTCAAGCAAAAATTAGAATTTTGGAAAACTTGTATCTGCCACCATGAACTTTACAGCTTCCCAGTACTTAAAGACTTTTCTGATGTGATCAATGGCGATACTAACAAACGTGATTCTTTTTTGGTATCATGTAATGAAATGTGTCAATATTTGGAAGATCTACATAATTCAGTGAGCCAATAAATTCGACTAGGGCATTGCATGCTTTTACAGATTTTTGCATGGGGAAAGGATCCATTCAAAGTGCAACAGAGACCATGGATTTTCACATAATAGAGCGCTAAAAGTTTATTGATACCATTTCAGATTGCACACTGCAACTAACTATTAAAGAAACTACTATTTGTCAAATTTTCATGCAGTATTAAAGAAAAACATCCACACTTACTTGAAAAGGCTATTAAAATACTCCTCTTGGGGAAAGGGGGTTGGGCAAGGTAGTGGCAGGGCATTAAGAGGTACAAACTACCAAGTATAAAATAAATAAGCTACAAGAACATATTGTGCAGCACAAGGAATATAGCCAATATTTTATAATAACTGTAAATGGAGTATAATCTATAAAAATTTAGAATCACTATGTTGTACACCTGAAACTTATGTAATATTGTAAATCAACTATGCTTCAATTAAAAAAAAAATTCCAGATTTTCTTGACATACTTCAAAACAGTAGATCATGACACAATGCAGAAGCAAATATGAAAATCTACCAGCTTTCTATTAAGCCAAACAATAAAAAGATTTTCAAAACTCGGAGACAATGCCACTCTTCTCACTAGTTTTTTCATTTTAGAAAATATGTTATATAGGTTAACATATAATGTGTTTATTATTGTTATTTTTAAATGAATTAACAGTGTTTTGAAATGTGGTCATTTAATTTCTAATGCAGTAAATATCCATAGATATAACCTACATGAGCAAAAGCTCTTTGGGGCCTTTAACAGTTTTTGAGAGTGTGAATGGATCTTGAGACCAAAATGTTTGCAGCTGCTGGCCTAGGGAAACATTTACTAAAGGTATTCTACAGAATGTTCTCCCTTGAGATGCTCAACAGAAACCCAGCAGCCAAATATAAAAGGTAACATAAAACAAGAAGAGTTTGGTAGTTAAGTTTCAAAATGCTACTAGCTACAGCCCCTTATGGAGAGTCACGGTTCATAATAGCACATTAAAGTTTCAACTTGAACTTCGTTCGGCTCTCACTCTTCCCGAAACTCATTTGAAGGTGAAAATATTTATACCTTGCCAACATTGTTATCATTTTAAATATTTTCCAGTATGATAGGTTAAAAAGTGGTATGTCATTATTCACTGACTTCTAAAATCTGGCGTTTTAATTTAAGAGTCAATCACATTTTCCTTTAGAACAGCCTCCAGACAGTTAACTTCTCTAGTCACGCCATCTGGGGGGTAGGGTTTGGCAACTACAGAATGTTTCACAACGTTCTGGCTTTTCAGTTTTATAAGCTCAGGTTGGTTATTTGGCTTCAAAAGACAGGCAAATTCATGCAAACCAGTGATGGTAAGAATGTATTCCTGGGCTACATTAGTGGACTTGGGAAGAGGATTTTTGCTCTAGGACAAAAGATAATTAACTTAAGCAGGCTGTGCCTTTGCTTGAAATGAATTTGGTAGGACCTGATTTGTCCTTTTTGAGTCAATGGTTACTCAGTCATACACGCTGTCTGATTTGGTTTCCTCAGAGGAATTGCCCATTATCAAGGCTGTGGAAATAAGCAAAATCAGTTTTAGCAAATATATTTCTCCTAGTAAACGATGATCTACTGGAATTCTAGTTTAGGAATTGGTTTGCTGATTACAATTTCTTAGTTGCTAGGACAAAATTATTTGAAGGTAAAGCTTGGTAATGGCTGTATTTCCACTTCTAGGTATCTGTACTAAGGAATAAACAGAATGCAATTAAAAATGTATGTATAAAGATGCTCTCTATAGCATTATTTATAATAACCAAAATTGAAAACAGCTAACAGTTGACAAATGTGGAAACAATGAAAAACTGTAGTATATTCACATAATAAAATGCCATACAGACATTAGAAGTCTGGTTTTGAAGAATATTTGAAGATATGGGATAATGTCCGCCAGATAATATCAGTGAATATAGTAGGATAAAAACATCATGATGTGTATAATCAGATTGTTTTCCGAAAAGGTTGTTCCAATTTACATCCCCACCATCATTGGGCATGCTTCTTTCCCTGCACTCTTGCCAACTATGGGTGCTATTTTAAATAATATTTTCCAGTGAGATAGGGTAAAAATGTTATGTCATTCTTACATTAAGGAGACATTCAACAGGGCAGGCAAAGAGCAGTAATTGGCATTTCCATAAGAGACTTGACTGTAATTGCTACATTGTAGGCAGAACTTTAGGCCACACTGACTACAGGTGGGCTAACTCTGATTACTGACACCTGACAGCTACCAGCGTCTGGGAGAAAGTTCCAGAAACCAGAGAAGTGATTTGAGTCAAATTAAAAATAACCAAGAAAATCCCACTCTTGTCAAATTTAGCCATTTATAATTCATCCTTGGATAGATTAAATAAATACTATGTTAAGGTCATCTCTATCCATCTGTAAAATCCTCATATAAACATTTAAAGAGACTGAGAGGTAGAGAGAGAATGTATTCCTGTCAGTCTCCCATGTCTTAGAGACTTTATCATTATAAAGTTATAGTAGATCATAGCATTGTCTGTCAAGTGATTAAAATTGTCATCACGGTTTGTACCTTTTATAGTCTTTCCTTAGAGCATGTATGCAAAAGGTTTGCAGAATGCCTATGGGCTTTTTGGAGCCACTAAAGGGACTTGTTGCCTGTTTCCATTCCCTGCCACTCACCACAGATGTGCCAGTCATGCCTACCTTAATCTTTTGTCATAGTCACACTGCAGTTGGGTAGAATATTGAAGGAAATGTCAAAAATGTAGCCATGTGAAAAGAATCAGAAGGCAGGGTTGTTATTCAGAATTTGCTTCCGGCTTGGGCTTCTGTCTGCATGGAACAGGCTGGATGTCTAATTTCAGCAGTGCAATTAATTCTCGGACAAGATGAGAAAAGATGTAACTGCCACATTAGTATACACTTGGATGTTGCTTCACTAATTCATGTACTTATTTTCTTTGCGATTTCATCTGAAAGCATCTTTTGAGGGCTTTTTGTTGTTGTTGATTTTTTTTTATATTTTGAATGATGAAAATGGACAAAAACAGAATTCAGCAAAATGTAAATGAATCAGAGCAAATGGGATGCAAGAATATATTGTGCAGATCCGGAATGGAAATAGAGATATTTGTTCTTCCTTTTTTTGAGGAGAATCATAAAACTTCCCATGGTGCGTCAGACAGTGTGTTTTATATTCTCTATTCCCAGACGTTTAGAAAGTGACAAAAAGCATTTTAAAAATGTGGAAGTTATTATTGTGCATTCTGACAGTAAATAAGTGTATTCTAACACAGAGATTTGTCCTCTAACCCTGATACGATCTTTCACACCACTGTGAATTTCTTCTTTTTAAAATATTGATTTCACTTTTAATGTTTTTGCTTTTGAGCTTTTTTCTATAGTGCAGCCTCTTCTTAGAATTATGATGATATCCCAGATGCAGATTTTAAAAACTATTCTGGACTGAATCGTGGAAAATGGCTATTGTCTTTTGAATAAAAGATACTAGGGCCTGGCCATGCATTGTTGAGATATATTTTTGAGAATGATGTAACAGAAAAAATATACTTCTAATATATTTTCCTTTAAAGGAAAGATTATTTTCAAACCTCATTGTATAACAGAGGCCACACTATTAAAATAATTAACTAGGACTTGCTGGGATGGGAGAGTAGAGGATAGATTGAGGGTGAATGTGCAGGAAATGCATGAATAGCTTCTTAATTAAACTGTAGAATGTTTAGACTCCTTTCTATAGTTATGTTCTGAATTTTAAGTTTTTGCGTATATGTGTGTATACTATTTACAACTACATGAATATGTTCTTCAAAGGCTTGCACATATTTACTGGAAACTATGAATTTCAAAATTTTATTTCTCTCTGAGGCATCTAGTAATGGCACAAAAACACCATAGCCAAGTGGTCCTTAGAGACCAACATTGAATTTCAAACTTTAGTTCAATAGAATTGCTTTTTAGGAAACAAAATACATTAATACATTTGCTCCCATCATGTTTCTCTTTCTTCTCTTATTTTTGTAACTCTTTTCTTGTAACCCTTGTGGTGACCAGTCTTCACTTTATTAGCCTTTCAGCCTGGCTGTGCAAGAGGGCAAAGGTCCTCATTTCACTCTGGTCTCCATTTTCTGATCCATAAAAGAGGATCACTGATGATCTTTAATGTCCGTTTCATCTCTAGAGTTCTATGTTTATATCTACTTCCTCTTTTATCCTGCATTCATTATAGACTTACTATGAGGATAAAATACAAAAAGTATCATGAAAGTATCATGAAAGTAGTTTGAAAATTGTAATGCACTGTAGAAATATAAAGTATAACCGTTGCTATCCTGTATCATTTTCTGTGATTGTTCTTATGTATACACAAGACTGCATTTTTCCAGGTGTGTAGTATATTAATCCTAAAAAAATTTTCCGCGGTGGGATTAATACAGTATGTATTAAAGAAACACTCATGGAATGGTTCATTCGTAAGCCAGGGACTGTTTCACTCTTGGATAGAGTAGCAGTCATTTGAATCTCAGCACCTACTTTGAGGAATTTCAGGAGGCTAAAGTATCTGAAAGGTAAAGGTGAAGTATCTAAAGATAAAGGTAAAGGTAAAGGCTGGTGTCTGAAAGATAAGAATATATTCCCAGTCTTCCAGACAACCCATCAACAAGCAGTTGATGAGTTGATGGTCAGTTTTGAGAACACTGTTTTTGAAAAGTAGCTATAATGATTTATCAGGACTAGCCAGTAGACCCGTGACTGAATTGGACCGCTCTGTTCTCCCATTTGATTTGTGTTTAAAATCCTGTTGGACTGGTGTTGTAGAAATTAAGATGCAAAAGCTAATTGCAAAAAAAGTTTCATAGTTGTTTTTAATGTCTCTTTGTGCCTAGAGCAAACTCTTGATCCACATAACAATAACTCCTTGAAATGCCATTTAGATTGGAAGTGCTGATGCAACACTAATGATTTTAGAGCAAATATGTTACTCTAATTTCCTCCATCTGCTATGAATAAAAGAATATTAGTAGAAAGTCTGAGTTGTAAAGAATATTGTTTCTTAGAAATATTGAAGATATTTTAAAATGTGTGCAGGTATAAAGGAAGAGTGATTCTTTTAAAAAAAATTTTTGTCAAGTGTTTCAAAAAATGAAAGCTTTATTGTAGCTTAATGGAAATGTCAAGAATTTTTCTGCATAGTTCTTTTAAGACTCAAGAGGAGTACCAAATGACTTGAGGACCAGCCATCTAGGTTTTATCGTGACACAATCCTGATGATTCACATGAAAACATTCCCTATGGGTTTCTTTAGTGGTTCTAACCAGGGATAAGAGCTACTTGTCTGCTCTTGACTGAGTAGTGGTTCTTTTCCTTCTTTGAGGAATGTCCTCTTTTGATTCAGTCCACGTGTAGTGGTGTGGAAGGAAAGCGGTATGTACTCTCCTAGTCTTGGTCAATTCTTTCAAAAGATTCTGATATCGTTAGATTTTTTGAAAAAATTCTATAGCCATTCATTTGAAAATCTAGAAATAGAGATTTTTTAAGAATGTATACAATATCAGTATTCACGTAAGAAAAGTAAAAAATTTTAATAATAATAATCATAGAAGAAAGTAAAAGATTGTTAAAGATATACCACTAAAAAAGGCACCAGGCCCAAATAGTTTTACAGCTAAATTAAGTCTAAGCTTTAAAAACATATACTCCCTATGGTTATCAAACAATTAAGGCTATAGAGAACGAAAGAAGGGGCCTCAAGTGATTGTACAAATCTAGCATAACTTTACATCAAAACCTAATATAGATAGCTCTAAAAAGATATTTTGTACCACTTTTATTTTTGTATACAGAAATATATAAATTAAAAAGTAGCAACTAAAGTCTATCTGCTTATAAAAGTATAATAAAATATTTGAAATCAGGTTTATTTCAAAAATTATCAGCTGCTTCAGGATTGGAAATTTATCTATACCATTCATCACATTAGCAGATTAAAAGAAAAAAATAATATGATTATAAGAATACACGCTTTGTTAGTTTCATAGGGCTGCTATAACAGATTACCAAACTGGGTAACTTAAAACAACAGAAATGTTTTTCTCTCACAATTCTGGATGCTAGGTGTCTGAAATCAAGGTGCCAGCAGGATCAAGGTCTCTCCTAAGAGTCTAAGGGATGATTCTTCCTTGCCTCTTTCTAATTTCTGGTGGTTGCTGGCAGTCCTTGGTGTTCCTTGGCCTGTAGACACATTACTCCCTTATCTGCCTTTGTTATCACATGGAGTTCTCCTTGAATATTGATGTCTCTATTTTCTCTTCTTAGGAGGACACCAGTCATTGGATTAGAGCCCACCCTAATCCAGTATGACCTCATCTTAGTTTAACTAATTACATATGCAAAGATCTCATTTCAAAATAAGGTTACCAGGTGGCCATAAATTTTGTGGGGACTCTCTTCAACACAGTACACAAGCCAAAAAAGAATTTGATAAAGTTTATTAGGAATTTCTAATAACTCTCTAAATAAAATGGGCATAGTAGGAAGTTAATGAAGCATAATAAAGAATATTTATAAAAAACCATCATCACATTACATTAAACAGTGAAATTTAAAATCCATTTCTCATAAGACCAGGAAAAATGCAGGGGGATATTTGCTGTCAACACTGTTACTTAGCACTGTGTTGTGGGTTCTATATGATGTAATTAAACAGTAAAATTAAGCAATATAAATATTGGAAAAAATCAAACACAGTTATCTTCATTTTCAGATGATATGAATTTGTTGCTAGAAAACTTAAGACTCTGTTACAGACTATTACTAAGAAAACATATAAGCTGGATGGCCATAAGGTAAGTATATAAAAAGCAAAGCTTTTTATACCTTCAATAACCAGTTGCATAGACATAGAAAAAAATTCATTTATGTGAACAAAAAAAATCTTAGTAATAAACTTAACAAGAAAAGAAATAGTCATACTATATTTTATAATATTTCCAAATATTATAAGATGTCATTCCTTTCTAAAATAACACATATGTTAATGGAATTCCAGTCAGAATGGCAACAGGTTTTTATTTTGACTCTTCCTTCTAGACATTAAAACTTAATATAAAGTTGCTGTTATAAAAACCGTATGTTATTGGCCATGAGAAAAATTGATCACTGGAGTAGAAAAAAGAGTCAGAAACCAATCAAAATATGTAATAATGAGTCAAATATATAGTAAAACTGGCCTTTTCACTCAGTGGGAAATGTATGTCTATTTAAAAAATGATGTAAAGGCTGCTTTTAATATGTAATTTATAAATGATATACTTCTATTTTCACTGTAAAATTTTGTAAAATTTGAGATGAATTAAAGATATAAATAATATAAACATAAGAAAACTAGGAACTCTCCTATACATTGATGAGATAAAGTTATACACCATATTTGAAAAACTGGCTAAAGATATTAAGTTGCAGTTCACAAAAGGGAAAACTTAAATGACCAAAGACTTAGGAAAATCTGCTCAACCTCACTAGTAGTCATGGAAATACAAATTCATATTATAATGAGGAAGCAAAAAAGTTTTCATACCCTGATAGATCTGGCAGTAGCTATCAAAATTAATGGTATACCTGCTCTTTGACACTGCACCTCTACTATTGGGATTCTTTATCATATAAAAATGTCTAGTCAAGGATGTGTGGTGCATTGTTTGTAGTGGCAAAAACAAAACAAAGCAAAACAAAGCATTAACCAAAAAATAACTCATTAATAGGGAAATTATTGAACATATTTATAACTGTACTGTGGAATATTTTGCAATGAATAAAAATGATTAGGTAGATCTATATGTGACATCCAACGTATCCATGATAAAGTAAGTAAATAGTCATTTGCTTGAGTAATCGAGAAAGTATGAGCCCATTAAAATGAAAAAGAGAAGAGTAGCTCTGTATACAAATCTATGTTTGTATATATTTTGTATGAAGCTAGAGAAAGATGTAGAAGGATAAACAAGTAACTGTTTGTATTTTTTGTTTTTTATTAGTTACCATGGGAAAATGGGATTGGGAATAGTGCTGAGGAAAGTATTGGTTTATTTTACGTGTGTGTGTGTGTGTGTGTATGTGTGTTTTTATTTAATTTGTTTAAGCAGAAACATATTTGTTAACATACATATGTATGTGTCTATTTGTTTTGCTGAGGATGTATTATTTTTAAAATTAAAATATTTATTCTCTTCAGCATTTTTTTGTTTTTGCTTTTATATGTGTGTGGACTTATCTTAAATCCTCATGGTTTTATTGTATTTTAAGATAACGCTTTTACCTCTTTAAAAAATGGGCAAAATATTTGAATGGTAATTCACAAAGGAGAAGATACAAAAACACCAATAAAACTTTCAGCTTCATTAGTGGTCAAAACAGTGATAAGTAGAGCAATAATGAGATTTTGTTCAGATTGTCAATTGTCCAAGAAGTTGATACTTTTCAATGTTATACAGAGTTTATGGTATTAAACATTGAGTATGTACAACACTTCTGGAGGACAGTTTGGCAATATTAACTTAAAAACTTTGGTAATGTTCATACTTTCCTGTCCAGCCATACAACTTATAGAAAGTAATGCTAAGGAAATAATTGTAAAGATTTGCACATGGATGTTCACTGCAGCTTTGTGTATAATAATGAAAAAAAGCTGTAAATCTCTATATTCATAAATAGTTGAGCATTTAAATAAATTCACTTACAGGTTGTATTACAACTGTGGACACACATACAGCCACACGTACAAAGTTACATAGTTATAATGAAAATTCATGAACGATGATGTAAATCTCCATTTGTCCACTGAAGCAAACATTGTGGGCAACATTCGTTGTTTACTGGAATGGCAGGCAACATTCCCTTTCCACACATTTATGACATAGAGAGATATGTATAAAATAGTTGATTCCAGTTGTTACATAGTATGATCCAATCTTTATATATATTTATGCATTAAAATGAATGGAAATATACACGCCAGACTGTTAACAGTGGTATTCTCTGGGTAATGTGATAATTATTTTTTATGTTTTCTTGTATTTTTTTTAACTTCTGGAAATGTGCTTGCTGTCCTTTCCCTAATCATTGAATCTCTTAAGACATTCTGATTAAATTAAAAAAAAAAAAAGACATGAAAGACCAAATTGGAAATGTTTAAAAAATTAAGTGGGGCATGGGGAACACTAAAACAAGGTAAAAAAATATATATAGACACAGTGAAGAAAACACTGCTGTTAATAGTCTCAGAGTACAAGCTGTTAGTTGATAATATAAGGCCTAAGGAGAGGCCTTTGGAAGGGTCTGTTTTGAGTCTATTGTTACTTAAACACTTGACCTTTCTGAATTAGCTCTCCTGCCATAGGCAGCTTAACAAGGGGTTCTCCGCTACATGTTTGCTTTATCCCATTTGTTTGGGGGTGGGGTTTCCAGTTTTTCTCCAGGGAGTAAATGACTTCATGTAGCTAGTTCTCAAACACTTATCTGGGAAGCGGCACACCTTTCTGCTAGAAGGCAAATGTCATGACTGAAGGCATGGGGACAGAGCCTGATTGATATTCCTTAAATGCCTCTTTTATGTTCTAGAGGCCAAATCTGCATTCTTTTGAGTGGTGTAGAATGTCAGTACAAATGCTCTTTCTATGCTGAACCTGGTGGAGAGGGAAAAAAAAGCCACATTCCACTTCTTTATTTAGAGTTTGCTTTGAGAACTGGCAAGCAGTGTTTGAAAGGTCATCCCATTTCAAGTAGCAGATGGATAGGAAAAAAAGACTGGCTTTTACAAATAATTTAATTGAATCCTCCTTGCCATTTCTGCAGGCAATTCAGGATATTTTTTAAAGCATTGATCCATAATTATCTTTCAGAGTGGTTAGTATTGTTAGACAGATGTGTAATTCTTCATGTATGAGGGAGCGATATAGCATCCATTTTACCTATTTGATTGTCTTTTCCTTTCCTGTGCAAACAAATGCATGTAATAAAAGGCAAATCATTGCTTAAAAAAAAAAAGAACAGCTTAAATTTTTTTCAGATTTGTTTCTGACTTGAAGTTCTCCTTTCTTAAAGGCATGGCTGTATTTATAAGGGTCAGCTTCTTTGCCTTCCTATAAGCAAACTATAACTTGCATCTATGTAGCCTACTTTTGTTTATAGTCCCTGGACCCAAGAACCCTGGGGGATGGTCACAAGCTATGAGACACAGATTTATCATATTAATAGAATATAAAACAGGAATGACCAAGACTTCTAAGAACACATTATATCTGTGGTTTATTTTGCCCTTTTTAAAAAAAAAAAAAAAGTTTTTGTAATCTAACTGCTATTCTGATTAGGGTAAGTTTGCCAGATAAAATTAAGGACCCCCAGCTAAATTTGAATTTCAGATAAACAGTGAATACTTTTTTAATATTAAGTATGACCTATGTAATAGACTAGAGAGTCACCTCAGAATAGAATATCCTATTTAAATAAAATTGTGACGTATAATTGATATAAGTAAAGTACATAAGACATGTATGTGCAGTTCAATGAGTAATTATAAATGAACACTCATGTCAAGGTTTACTCAGGTCAAGACATAGAATATTTTCTGTGTTCTGAGTCCCAGGAAAACCCTCCCAATCTCAGTCCTCTGTCTGACGACATTAGAGGTAGTCACTATCCAGTTCTTTGCAATAATCATTTCCTTTCATTTCTTCATAATTTTATCACCAATAGGTATACTTCTAATCACTATAAGTTTTGCATATTCTAAATTTCATATAAATGGAATCACATTGCATTCATCTTTTAAAAGTAAAATATTAATAATTCACATCAATTTGGGGATAAATACTAGTTGTATCTCTCCATAAAATTATGAAGTAGACAACCCTCTTAAGCTTGAATGTACTTGGGTTTGCTATGTAGCAAAGACTGAAGGGTAGTTATTTAAAAGAAATCTTAATGAGCTTACTGACTTAACGATGCCAAAAATATTTGCACTTTTAAAATACTCTCCCCTCAGACTGTTCTCCCAAGCCTCATTGTTTTTCCAGAATGTTGGGCCAATCCAGTGGTATTTTCACTGGGTTTCAGTTTCATTGATATCAGTGGAGTAAATCACATTGCCAATCTATCTAAGGTCATAATGTTCAGCCATAAATGGATAAAGAGCCTTTTGATTTATTATTCATGTAGATAACAATACTCAGAATGATGAAGGAACATTCCCTCTTATATCATAAATTTTGTCTGGTGACATTTAAAAGATGTCTTCCAGTGCCCAGACCTCTGGTCCATGGACTCTCTTTCCTTTTGTAAATGGCATCATATTGTGCTTTCCTCATTTCTCCTTAATCTCCTTAATGCTGAAGATGGCACATTTTCCAGGTTGCTTTGAAGAGCAACCATCATGAGAGCAAAATTAATAAAAAGCAATTTAAAAACAGATTTCTGAATGTTCTAGGAAATAGGCAATTTTGCATGGCAAGCACTTGAACTCAGGGGTCATTTATTATTCATTTGACTGTGGTGAATATTCATGACTTGCATGTTAAATTAGAATTACTGAGATTTTTGTTTACCCTAAAGAAGTTTGGGAATGTATGTCTTTGAATTTACTGAAATTCAGAGAATTTTCTACCTAGAAGGAACCTTAAAATGATCTGGTAAAATTCTCTAGGTAATGTGTATAAAAACATTGAATGTTTTGTAAAAACTGGACTGATATAGATATTTTTATGAGGGCGCATTGGTATAGGACCACGGTTTGTTTCCTTCTTTCCTTTTCTCCTGCCTCCTTCCTTCTCTCTCTACTTCCCTTCCTTTTTATTTGTTTTTTCCTTTTCCTGTTTTTTCTAATACAGCAGGAACCTTTACTCAAAGGAAATCTTGCCCAAAAGCTCAATATGTAAAATAGAGTTACTGTACTCTATTTTACTCTGCCACATGGACCCCCCCCAGAGTACCCTACAGAGACCTTGGTTTTCCATGATCACAGTTTTAAAACTGAAGAGAACCGAATAATTTATTAATCAACATATTATATGCCAGATGCTCTTTTAAACATTTTACAAATATTAACTCACTTAATCCTCAAAATAACCCTGGTATGATTATTATTATTACTCTCATTTTACAGATGAGGAAAGTGAAGGACAAAAGAGTTAATAAGTTGCCTGAGATCACACAGCTATTAAATGGCAGAGCCTACACAGTCTTCTTCCAGAGTCCCTGTTCTTACCCAGAAGGCTTTGCAGCTTCTCCTTAGCAGCCGCAGTCATATGCAGCTATTATTAGGTGTTAGGCACTGTGCTAGGAGCTTTACATGTTTTAGCATAGCTGATGCTCTGAAAGTAGCCAAAGAGGTAACAGTATTATCCCCAGTTTACAGATGCAGGAAATGAGGCATAAGAGAGTTACATAGCATTCCTGTGAGGGGCAAGGCCAGGATTTGAACCTTTGTAGTTTGACTTCAGAGCCCATGCTCTTAACCACGTGTTTCATAGGCTCCCATAAAAGTGAAAATATTTGTTTTTAAAGAGTTGTGATGCTTTTCATTTTCCTTCATGCTGGGTTCACATTGGCTAACACTACCAAGAGAATATCTATATTTTGAGGAGCCCACCAGTTACCTCTACCAGGGCAGGGTCATGCTCAGAAAAAATTTAGTATCTTAGTGTTCCTTACTCATATCCTAATGTTTCTCAAATTTGCCTTCTGGTCCTTCCCAAATTAGCCTGCTTAATTTTTGCAGTATTCTTTGCGACTCGACTAAGCAATGAATGCCATCAAGTAATCATACTTATCTGACAAAGACTAATGGCTCTCCTCCTAGGTCAGTCTATCTATGTTTTGACTTAATCCTCCTGGAGATACAAAGTCTTTGTCTTGTTTGATGATTGCAATGGTAGAAATATTAGACCCTACTGCAGACTAATAGTAGAGGACCTTTCTCTTGATTCAGTGCTGGTCCAGCTAAAGAGCTATACGTCCAGAACAGTTGTGTCCAACATGCAAGGATAAGCTGATTCTTATAGTAGGAGCAGTGAGAAGCCTGATGGTGTAAGATCTAGTACATGTGGATGAATGAGTTTATGCTATTCACTGAACTGTGTTGTGCTTTGGCCCTTTATCTGCTGTGCAGAAACTGTTCAGGGCAAACAAGGTCATGTGAAGAGTACTGGCTGCCATGTGGCCTTCAATACTGGCAAGGTAGAAAGTGTTGCTGTGTTAACTCTGTAATAATATGTTTCTTTTAGGACAGTAGAGTTTATTCCTTAGAGCTTAATATACCTTTGTCGATTTCCTCTTAATATTTACCCATGACTTTAGCCTCTTGACTAAAATCTTGGGTAAACGTGGTGATTTCCAGAGACCAGTGAGTAGAGAGATACCTACTTGGGCAAATCAAGATATGTGGAAATCTCAGTCTTAGTAGCCTCCTATTTAGAGAGAGAGAACCATTTGAAAATGTGATCTTTTACTTCCTCCCCAAGGAAAAGTAGTGCTGCACAAAAGTAAAATAGATAGGCCATGGTTCTACCAATGTAAAGGAAAAAGAATTCTTGTAGTTAGAAAAACATGTTTCCTTTATATAAAACTATAATTTCTCAAGTTTGTATTCATGCATGAAGGAGTGAGTTAGTAGGATCAGCACCTTACCCAAAAAGAGATTTAAGAATACATGAAATTAAATTAATGCCTGATAGTAGCCTCTAATATATAACTTTTCCCAATTTGCTATAAAAATACTCTTTCCTCCTTCTAGTCATATCACAAGGGAAACAGGTGAAATTGTTCATTTTAGTTTCACCAAACTTCTAGTTAGTAGACTCCTCTATAGCTATATAGATAGATAGATAGATATACACATATATATATTTCACCTGGTGTTTCCCTTGTGCTATGACTAGAAGGAGGAAAGACCTTTGTCCTTTGGCTGCAGTCTTTCCCCTGGTTCAGAAATATGCAGAGAGTAATTACAAAAGTAAATGAGAATTCTTACACAGTGTAAGTACTTTTTTGAAGCACCACTGTTAATGCAGACTTGGATTTCTACATTCATGTTGAGAATGCAAATAGTGATTGACCAAAGAGATGGTCATGTATTAGTCTCTTATGGCTTCTGCAATAAATTACCACAAACATAGCGGCTCAAAATAACACAGATTTATTATTTTAAAGTCCTGGAGGTCAGAAGTCTAAAATGGACTTGGATTTTATCAGGATAAAATCAAGGTGTTGGTGGGCTGAATTTCTTTCTGGAGTCTCTGGAGAGAATCTGTTTCCTTCCCTTTTCCAGCTTCTAGAGATTGCCCACATTCCTTGGCTTGTGGCCTTCCTCCATGTTCAAAGCCAGCAATAGCCAGTTGTCTTTCTCATATTGCATCACTCTGACTCTTCTATCTCTCTCTCTTTATATTTAAGGACCCTTGAGATATATTGAGTCCAGCTGAGTAATAGTGGAATATCTATTTTAAGGTCAGATGATTAGCAGCCTTAATTCCATCTGCCAACTTAATTCTTCTTTGTCATGTAAACCTAGCATCACAGATTCTAGAGATTAGGATGTAGACATTATTCTGCCTACTACATGCAACTATAATATTGTTGGAAGTACGTTTGTCAATATCTGTCATAGTTAAAGTTCCATAGCTATGCTAAAAGTGAAGGGGGCCTTGTGGATTCTTGGGGTTTTTTGTTTGTTTGTTTGTTTTTCTGTATTCAGATTGGACATAGATATAGGCAGTGGAGCTAGAAGATTCTACATAAACCCAAGGAGCTCCACTAGATGGAAAACCTGCTAGAGGTTGGGAATTGGGATATAAGTTCTGTAAACTAACTTATGATCCACCAGTAGGGGATTCAAGTAAAGACACATAAGTAAAGACAATCGTCATCTCTTTCTTAACAAACACTGGCTCTTTCATGATAAACTAAAAATCTAAAAGTCATGATGGACACAAAAAAAAGAACAGTGTCTGAGAGACTCAGAGTAACAGTTGACCTCCCCTCCCAGGATGATTTGCCACAGGAATATGAAAGAATTTTTAGAAGTTCAACATCCTCAATAACTTTAAGATACAGAAAGATAAACGAGAGAATAAGTTTAGACTAAAAGAAAGCAGGATGATTAGAAAAAGAGACAGGTTAGTCAAGAAAACATGGTAAAGAAACCAGAATGCCAAGTTAGAATATGCATTAGAAGCTGAAAAAAAATTATCATTTAAAATATATGTATATCACTATTGTTGAAGGAAAATTGCTATGTTCTATCAAAATGAAGAAGAAAAGAACAATAAAAATTAATGAAATAGAGAAGATTAAAAATAGAGAAGACAGAGATCATAGACTTAAACACTAGACAAAATCTAAGAATTATAGATGTTCTTGAGGCAGCAATAATTGGAACACAAGGAATAAACAAAAATTAATAAAAGTTCTTTTGGGGTAAAATAAAAACAAAACCAAGAAAGCTTCAGAACTCAAATTGAAAGGACTTTCCATACTCCAGGCAACATTAATCAAAAGGGTTCCATACCATTACAAATTGGCAATTTTTTTCTTTTAAAATTACAATAATAAAGAAAAAAAATCCTTTAAATCTGCCGGCAAAGAAAACAATTTACCTTACAAAGGAGCAACAATCAGACTGCCCTTTTTTTTTGTTTTTAAATTTCACACTATATAATAGGTGCTCTTGCTATAAAATCTATAAAAATTTGCTTGGAACAGTTTACAGGAGTGTACCCAAGAAAGGTAAATATAGTCAAGTTGTCTTTCACTTGGAAAAGTAAAAGAAAGAAATTCTCAAATATGCAAGAAAAAAGAAACCATAAAACCTCTTTACTAGGGAAATGGCTTAAGGATATAGGCCAGGTCAGTGCTACTCAAAGTGTGGTTCAGGGTTCAGTAACATCAACATTATCTGGAAACTAATACAGATTCTCAGGTCGACTCCAAACCCCCTGAAGCTAAATTTCTGTGGATGGAATGCAGCTATTTCTGTGTTAACAGTTTTTCTAGGAGATTCTTACATGCATTAAGATTTAGGAAGCACTGGGCTAGGTGAGAGAAAACAAACTTAAGAATTAAGTAACAGAAGTAAATGATATTAAGAAATTGACCATTAATACTGAAACCAATTAAAAGTGAGATTTAAATAATTGTAACTTTAATTATAACACTGAATACAAATGTAAAACTATACTTTTGAAAGACAAAATATGTAATATAAAATAATGCTTAATCAGTATTAAGTATTTAATATTTTAATATTTAATACTAAATAATGGTATTATCCAAGATCAGATTTACAGAGTCCAGAAATAAAACTGATAAATCCTCCCTTTTTTTAGGGGTAGACTCAATAATTTCAAGTATTCAAAAGTTTCAGTGTTTACTTAATCATTCAACAAACATCAGAGAAGCAAGAAGAACTACAGTCCTGCAGCCTGTGGAAGAAAAAACACATTCACAGAAAGATAGACAAGATGAAAAGGCAGAGGGCTATGTACCAGATGAAGGAACAAGACAAAACCCCAGAAAAACAACTAAATGAAGTGGAGATAGGCAACCTTCCAGAAAAAGAATTCAGAAAAACGTTAGTGAAGATGATCCAGGACCTTCAGAAAAAGAATAAAGGCAGAGATCAAGAAGATGCAAGAAATGTTTAACCAAGACCTAGAAGAATTAATGAACAGAGATGAACAATACAATAACTGAAATGAAAACTACACTAGAAGGAATCAATAGCAGAATAACCGAGGCAGAAGAACGGATAAGTGACCTGGAAGACAGAATGGTGGAATTCACTGCTGCAGAACAGAATAAACAAAAAAGAATGAAAAGAAATGAAGACAGCCTAAGAGACATCTGGGACAACATTAAACGCAACAACATTCACATTATAGGGGTCACAGAAGGAGAAGAGAGAGAGAGAAAGGACCAGAGAAAATATCTGAAGAGATTATAGTCAAAAACTTCCCTAACTTGGGAAAGGAAATAGCGACCCAAGTCCAGGAAGCGTAGAGAGTCCCATACAGGAAAAACCCAAGGAGAAACATGCTGAGACACATAGTAATCAAACGGACAAAAATTAAAGACAAAGAAAAATTATTGAAAGCAGCAAGGGAAAAATGACAACATGCAAGGGAACTCCCATAAGATTAACAGCTGATTTCTCAGCAGAAACTCTACAAGCCAGAAGGGAGTGGCATGATATACCTAAAGTGATGAAAGGGAAGAACCAACAACCAAGATTACTCTACCTGGCAAGGATCTCATTCAGACTCGATGGAGAAATCGAAAGCTAAGAGAATTCAGCAGCACCAAACCATCTCTACAACAAATGCTAAAGGAGCTTCTCTAAGTGGGAAACACAAGAGAAGAAAAGGACCTACAAAAAGAAACCCAAAACAATTAAGAAAATGGTAATAGGTACATACATATCAACAATTACCTTAAACATGAATGGATTAAATGCTCCAAGCAAAAGACACAGGCTCGCTGAATGGATACAAAAATGAGACCCATATATATGCTGTCTACAAGAGACCCACTGCAGACCTAGGTACACAGACAGACTGAAAGTGAGGGGATGGAAAAAAATGTTCCATGCAAATGGAAATCAAAAGAAAGCTGGAGTAGCAATAGTCATATCAGATAAAATAGACTTCAAAATAAAGAATGTTACAAAAGACAAGGAAGGACACTACATAATGATCAAGGGATCAATCCAAGAAGAAGATATAACAATTATAAATATATATGCACCCAACATAGGAGCACCTCAATACATAAGGCAACTGCTAACAGCTATAAAAGAGGAAATCGACAGTAACACAATAATAGTGGGGGACTTTAACGCCTCACTTACACCAATGGACAGATCATCCAAAATGAAAATAAATAAGGAAACAAGCTTTAAATGACACAATAGACCAGATAGATTTAATTGATATTTATAGGACATTTCATCCAAAAACAGCAGATTACACTTTCTTCTCAAGTGCGCACAGAACATTCTCCAGGATAGATCACATCTTGGGTCACAAATCAAGCCACAGTAAATTTAAGAAAATTGAAATCATATCAAGCATCTTTTCTGACCACAACGCTATGAGATTAGAAATGAATTACAGGGAAAAAAAGGTAAAAAACACAAATGCATGGAGGCTAAACAATACTTTACTAAATAACCATAGATCACTGAAGAAATGAAAGAGGAAATCAAAAAATACCTAGAGACAAATGACAATGAAAACATGACGACCCAAAACCTGTGGGATGCTGCAAAAGCACTTCTAAGAGGGACATTTATAGCTATAAAAGAAACAAGAAACAAGAAAAATCTCAAATAAACAATCTAACCTTACACCTAAAGGAACTCGAGAAAGAAGAACAAACAAAACCCAAAGTTAGCAGAAGAAAAGAAATAATCAAGATCAGAGCAGAAATAAATGAAATAGAAACAAAGAAAACAATAGCAAAGATCAATAAAATTAAAAGCTGGTTCTTTGAGAAGATAAACAAAATTGATAAACCATTAGCCAGACTCATCAAGAAAGAGAGGGAGAGGACTCAAATCACTAAAATTAGAAATGAAAAAGGAGAAGTTACAACAGACACTGCAGAAATGCAAAGCATCCTAAGAGACTGCTACAAGCAACTCTATGCCAATAAAATGGACAACCTGGAAGAAATGGGCAAGGTATAACCTTCCGAGGTTGAACCAGGAAGTAATAGAAAATATGAACAGACCAATCACAAGTAATGAAATTGAAACTGTGATTAAAATTCTTCCAACAAACAAAAGTTCAGGACCAGATGGCTTCACAGAAGAATTCTTTCAAACATTTAGAGAAGAGCTAACACCCATCCATCTCAAACTCTTCCAAAAAATTGCAGAAGAAGGAACACTCCCAAACTCATTCTATGAGGCCACCATCACCCTGATACCAAAACCAGGCAAAGATTCTACAAAAAAGGAAAATTATAGACCAATATCACTGATGAATATAGATGCAAAAATCCTCAACAAGGTACTAGGAAACAGAATCCAACAACACATTAAAAGGATCATACACCATGATCAAGTGGGATTTATCCCAGGGATGCAAGGATTCTTCAATATAAGCAAATCAATCAGTGTGATTCACCATATTAACAAATTGGAGAAGAGAAACCATATGATCATCTCAATAGATGCAGAAAAAGCTTTTGACAAAATTCAACAGCATTTATGATAAAATCTCTCCAGAAAGTGGGCATAGAGGGAACCAACCTCAACATAATAAAGGCCATATATGACAAACCCACAGCAAACATCATTCTCAATGGTGAAAAACTGAAAGCATTTCCTCTAAGATCAGGAACAAGACAAGGATGTCCACTCTCACCATTATTCAACATAGTTTTGGAAGTCCTAGCCACAGCACTCAGAGAAGAAAAAGAAATGAAAGGAATCCAAATTGGAAAAGAAGAAGTAAAACTGTCACTCTTTGCAGATGACATGATAGTATACATGGAGAATCCTAAGGATGCCACTAGAAAACTACTAGAGCTAATCAATGAATTGGGTAAAGTTGCAGGATACAAAATTAATGCACAGAAATCTCTTGCATTCCTATACACTAATGATGAAAAATCTGAAAGAGAAATTAAGGAAACACTCCCATTTACCATTGCAACAAAAAGAATAAAATACCTAGGAATAAACCTACCTAGGGAGACAAAAGACCTATATGCAGAAAACTATAAGACACTGATGAAAGAAATTAAAGATGATACCAACAGATGGAGAGATATACAATGTTCTTGGATTGGAAGAATTAATATTGTGAGAATGGATATAGTACCCAAAGCAATCTACAGATTCAATGCAATCCCTATCAAATTACCAATGGCATTTTTTACAGAACTAGAACAAAAAATCTTAAAATTTGTATGGAGACACAAAAGACCCTAAATAGCCAAAGCAGTCTTGAGTGAAAAAAACAGAGCTGGAGGAATCAGACTTCATGACTTCAGACTATACTACAAAGCTATAGTAATCAAGACAATATGGTACTGGCACAAAAACAGAAATATGGATCAATGGAACAGGATAGAAAGCCCAGAGACAAACCCATGCCCCTATGGTCAACTAGTCTATGACAAAGAAGGCAAAGATATACAATGGAGAAAAGTTTTCCCAGCACAACTTCAATAAGTGGTGCTGGGAAAACTGGACAGCTACATGTAAAAGAATGAAATTGGAACACTCCCTAACACCATGCACAAAAATAAACTCAAAATGGATCAGAGACCTAAATGTAAGACCGGACACTATAAAACTCTTAGAGGAAAACATAGGAAGAACACTCTTTGACACAAATCACAGCAAGGTCCTTTTTGACCCACCTCCTACAGAAATGGAAATAAAAACAAAAATAAACAAATGGGACCTAATGAAACTCAAAAGCTTTTGCAAAGCAAAGGAAGCAACAAATAATACGAAAAGACAACCCTCAGAATGGAAAAAAATATTTGCAAACAAATAAATGGACAAAAGATTAATCTCCAAAATATATAAACAGCTTGTGCAGCTCAATATGATGAAAACAAACAACCCAATCCAAAAATGGGCAGAAGACCTAAATAGACATTTCTCCAAAGAAGACATACAGATGGCCAAGAAGCACAAGAAAAGCTGCTCAACATCACTAATTATTAGAGAAATGTAACTCAAAACTACAATGAGTTATCACCTCACACCAGTTAGAATGGGCATCATCAGAAAATGTACAAACAACACATGCTGGAGAGGGTGTGGAGAAAAGGGCATCCTCTTGCACTGTTGGTGGGAATGTAAATTGATACAGCCACTATGGAGAACAGTATGGAGGTTCCTTAAAAAACTAAAAATAGAATTACCATATGACCCAGCAATCCCACTTCTGGGTATATACCCAGAGAAAACCATAAATCAAAAAGACACGTGCATCCCAATGTTCATTGCAGCACTATTTACCATTGCCAGCTCATGGAAGCAACCTAAATGCCCATTGGCAGACGAATGGATAAAGAAGTTGTGGTACATGTATACAATGGAATATCACTTAGCCATTAAAAGGAACGAAACTGGGTCATTTGTTGAAACGCAGATGGATCTAGAGACTGTCCTACAGAGTGAAGTAAGTCAGAAATAGAAAAACAAATATCATATATTAACACGTATATGTGGAACCTAGAAAAATGGTACAGATGAACCAGTTTGCTGGGCAGAAATTGAGAGACAGATGTAGAGAACAAACATATGGACACCAAGGGGGGAAAGTGGTGGTAGGGGGGTGGTGGTGTGATGAATTGGGAGATTGGGATTGACATGTATACACTGATGTGTGTAAAATGGATAACTAATAAGAACCTGCTCTATAAAAAAATAAATAAAATTAAAAATTAAAAAAAATTAAGTAAGCTACAAAGATACAGCACAAGGAATATAGCCTATATTTTGTAATAACTATAAATGGAATATAATCTTAAAAATTGTGAAGCACTGTGTTGTACACCTGAAACATTTCATTGTATGATATTGTAACTCAAAGGAAAAAACAAAAAGAATGGAGGGAAAGTTGCTTTCAGTTAAAGAGAAAGTGAGAAAATTTATTGCCTGCATACTAACTTATATCACAAGAAATGTTGAAGGAAGTTCTTTAGGATGACAAGAAATAATAGATGAAAACTCAGATCCTCAGGTAAGAATAGAGAACATTAGAAATCTTAAAATAGTAAGGTAAATATGAGCTCATTTTCCGCTCTTAATTTCTTTTAAATATATGTCTATCTAAGTAAAAATGATGAAATCTTCTTGTCTGATTTATGATGCATGCAGATGTAATTCGAATGACAACTTGAATGGCGAGGGGTTTGTAAATAGGCCATACAATGAGTTTCTATATTTTATATAAAATATAGTATAATATTCAGGTAGATTGTGAAAAGAAAGGTTACATTGAATTCCAGGTAGTCTGTGTAAATGTGAATGCTGGTTCCTAGAATGAATGAGAAATATTTGTACAGAACAGCACTTTGCAGATCCTTACTGGCCCATGTGTTAGGCAGGTGGAAACATCATCAGTTCCTACATGGATTCTAGATCAAGCAATCTCTTGACAAAAAGCAACTTGGCTTTGACTTACCTTCATACCGTGTGTTCTAGGACAATTTAGGAGACATAGCCTGGTTTCCTTTTTCTCTCCATTTTCATTCCCTAAGTAACAGCAGACAACACGTTCAGAAAAAGAAAGAGGATGATATTTAGCATTCTTTTCTGTCATATTATGGGGACACTAAAAAATCAGTATCAGTGGGAAAGAGATAATTGTTATTTCCTCAAAGCAAGGTTGCTTTTGTGATCCAGTGTGGTCCTTGAACTAGACTCAGGAAGCTGACTGAGTATTGGAAAGGAAGCCAAGAGTGTATGATAGAATTTGTTAATGGGAAGCTCAGCCTTTTCAGATTCTCCTTGGAAAGGACCTTGGAGCTGGGAGAGCAGAATATTGACTTTGCTCTGAGGTAAGGCAGATGGAGGGGTGGCTGAGATATAGGGAGAGACAGAGATGACAGGTCTTGCAATATCATGGAAGACAACACATGGAGCAGAAAGAACATGAATTCTGGAATCTGCAAGTCCTACATCTGAACATCTACACCATGTCATGCTGGGTGACACTGAGCCAGTGTGTTAGGCTGAAAAATGGTCCCTAAAAAAGTATCCATGTCAAATTCCTGGAATATGTGAATGTGACCTTATTTGGAAAAAGATTCTTTACAGATGTGACTAAGTTAAAGCTCTTGAGATGAGGAAACCATTCTGGATTATTGCAGGGAGCCCTAAATGCTATCACATAAGTATCCTTATAAGAGAGGGGCAGAGTGAGCTTTGAGACACACAGAAGAGGAGGAGATGCAACCTTGGAGGCATTGGAGTGATATGGTGGCCCCACACCAAGAAATACCAGCAACCACCAGAAGGTGGACGAGGCATGGAATGGAATCTCTGCTAGAGCCTCTGGAGGGAGCAGGGCTCTGCCAGCACCTTGATTTTGGACATCTGGCCTCCAGAATTGTGAGCGTATAAATTTCTGTTGTTAAAAGTACTAAGTTTGTGGTAATTTGTTACAGCAACCACAGGCAGGAAAGGAATACAGCCAATGACAGACCTCCCTGAATCTCAGTGCCCTCATCTCTAAAATAGGGTCATACTAGCTACGTTGTAATGTTGTCAGAATTAAATGAGAAAATGTGTAAAAACAGAATGGAAAGAAAGAAGCGAGCAAAGAGCAAAAGATAGGGAACATGCTAGGAAAAATAAAGGTATCCCTTGTTTGATGTGAGTAATTTGTACCTGATGATCAGATGTTTTACCCAACAATGTTTTCTAGGAGACAACTTCCCATTATTTTAAATGAGAAAAAATATAACGTTTAATATGTCAATCCAACTCCCCAACCAATTTCCTGAAATGTTAGTAAAACAGTGAAATACACATAATTGAACAATAAGCTATTATACTAGGATTTAAAATACAGATCTAGCCACTGTTCAGTTGACAAAAATTTAGATTTATGATACCAAAACTCAATACAAAAATTTTGAGGAAATGATATACAGGAAAATCCTTAAGACACTTTCCAGATATGTTCCATAGAATGTGAGAACCACGGGTAGATACTTTGAAAAGCACACTGAGTGTCAACATGAGGGCTACACATTTCAGACCTTGCCAGTGCTAAAAGGCCATCATAGCATCAGTGTGAGCCACACTCTGCCACTGGGCGCTTGAACTGAAAACATTTCCACAGTTTCTTTCACATTTCGCAAAGAGTTAAGAAAATATTAAAGACAATTGCAGAGAATGAAGCAAAGCAAGTAAGACAAGTTTCTACGTACAAAGCAAGTGTTTTTAGCAACTATATTTTTAGGTGATGGAGGATATAATTTTAAGTATTTTAAATCCTAGTATAATAGCTTATTGTTCAATTATGTGCATTTCACTGTGTTTTACATTTTAAAGCATTTAAAAAATGCTTTGTTGTCGGGCTTTCCTGGTGGCGCAGTGGTTAAGAATCCGCCTGCCAACGCAGGGGACACGGGTTCGAGCCCTGGTCCGCGAAGATTCCACATGCTGTGGAGCAACTAAGCCCCGTGCGCCACAACTACTGAGCCTGTGCTCTAGAGCCCGCAAGCCACAACTACTGAAGCGCACGCGCCTAGAGCTCCGCAACAAGAGAAGCCACTGCAATGAGACGCCCATGCACCGTAACGAAGAGTAGCCCCTGCTCACGGCAACTAGAGAAAGCTTGCACAAAACGATGAAGACCCAACGCAGCCAAAAATGAAATAAATTTTAAAAAATGCTTTGCTGTAATTTTCAAATCAGTGCAGTGAGCGGATCTTGTTTCCATAATCATAATGAACAGCTTTTTTTGGCCTCTTTCTAAAATGTCTAAGTTTTCATGAGGATTGTGGGGTTTTTCTTTCCCAACTGGACGGAATCATTTCCCTTTGTCTATCCTATATTGCCAGTTTCTGGCTATGCTTGAAATAGAGGGTGGAATTCTGTATGAAAGTGCTTAAAGGGGCTACAGGGCATAATCTAAGTCATACAGGAATTGTGAGGATTTAATGAGATAATGAATGAAAAGAGCGTAACACAGTTCCCAGCACAAGTCAGTATCTAATTATCATCGTTATTATCATTGACAGATTACTGCTGTATTTTTATGTTACAGATGAAAGTTTTCACATGATTTTTCTTTTAGGACCAAAAACAGGTTTCCATATTACCTATAAGTACAAAAGTCCTAAAGATGGAAAACAATAAGTTATTTATTGTATCACTAATATGTCTGAGACTAAAAGAGTTTGGGGAAGAGTAGAAAAAACAAATGGTAAATCTTGTACTTAAAAAGAAAGAAGGGCTATCTATCTCCATTACAGACAGCTGTCATGCACAGGCTGGAGCAACTCTTCAGGTAGAATCAGGGACACTTGAAAACTGTAAGTCTTTTGCAAATTAGGATCATAATCTATTTACAGCCCCCCCCCCCCATGCTGGGCTTTCTTGTGGATAACTGATTCCATGTGTGCAACTTGCAGCAGGAAGGGCAGGATAAGGGCCTGGAAATTGTTAAAACTCTAGATTGGATGGTACTTTGGAGACCTCCTTACAGGAAAATCTGTCAGTTACATGGCCAATCAAGTTGCAAGGCTAATACTTGCTAATTTTGCATTCCATTGAATGATATATAATACACCTCGTGATTCTGCAGTAAATATTTCATTTCTCTTTTCTGCCCAATAGATTGGCTTCATGCAGTTGCTAGATGAAAATAGAATTGTGTTGCAAAAGAGATAAATGATTTAGCAAATATGATTTTATATGCCAAAAGAGGTACACTAGCAGCTTTTATGATGAGTGTCCTTGAAGGGAAATATGGTGATTTTGCATCTGATTTAGGTCTTCTCTAAACAACAACAATAACAAAAAAGTCAAAAACAAGCCTAAGACAGTTTTATCTGTTTGGGTGGTATTAATGGGTTCTTGTTGGGAGATCTGTGATAGTGATGCCTCCTGGTAATTTCTTGTGTGTGAAGGGTACAGGTAGGAATTTATAGGGATGGTTATGATCCAAACTTATTTGGCCTCCAAAGCATGTCCAGGAGAGGTTGTAGGCCTTTTCTCATCTTGCCTGGCATGTATATAACTGCAGATAGCAGCCATGCTAAGTTGTTGGGTAACTCATTTTGGTTACCTTCTTTAGTGACACATTAGACATTTTTGCCTATCTTGAGTCCTCCATTCTGTCTATTATGGTAGCCTGTAAGCTCCATAATGAAACTGTTTCTAACTTGTTCACCTCCGTACCCTAGCCTGGTAGCACTCCAAAAACAACATGTCGAATAAGTAGAAAGAATGAACCTAGTGGTTGTCTTATCCATCCATCCATTCATCCATCTATCCTTCCATCCATTTCTCAAGATTGCTGTTTTCTTAAGGTTTCTGTTGACACAAAGTGTCAGCCTTTGTTTCTTTGCTTTGGAAAGTGATCATTTAAATTCTCCACCCCTGAGAGATTGTCAGATACACATGGGCAAAATAAACGTGGTCAAATGCACATTGTAAAATTAAACTTGAGGTGAAGCTATAATTTATTAATGTGCAGAGTGATTGATAAACTTAAGAAAAGAAATTGTACCACTTTGGTCAGCTAGATATACAAACCATTTGGAAACCTCAGCAAAACTGAAAGGGAGCATCTGATGCCTCTAATCTACCTCTCCCTGCTCCCCATCCTTAGCTGCTATTCACACTTGCTTTTCTTAAACATATATATTGTGACAAGTTGGGAGCTACCTTCTCTTTTCTGAGGTGATCTTTGAAGAATAATGTACTTAACTGCAGCCTATTTAGATTGTTTATCTGTATTTAAATCCTTAGCTAGGTATCGTGTTTTGCCTTTAAGATAAAATCAATAATAAAACGTTGAAAAACAGCAGAGTAATCCTTGAACTTTCCTCAGCAACTATCCTCCCCTACTTCCAAAAAGGAACACTGCTTAATCTTAACTTTTTTGAATTTTTTTTCTCAGAGTTCATTTAGCTCTGGGTTCACCTTTATTCAAATGTATAGAAGCTAAAAATGGTACAAAGAAAGTTTATTCTAATCCAGACGCATTTGGGAGCCAGTGTCATTACTAAATGCTGTTGGTCTTGATAAGCTCTTTGATGAGCTGAGATCAGCTTCTATCACAGAGACAGATGTAGTTCATTGTACAATAGTGTAAAGGCTATGTAAATAGTTGCTGGTGTGCAACAAATTCAACTTTTGCTGTTTGGAATTTCTGGATTTCTTTTTTTTTTTTTTTTTTTTGATCCATGGTTGATTGAATCCTCAGATACAGAACCTGTGGATACAGAGGGCCGATTTTATAGGGTACAACCAATACGTAATTACCTCCAGGAAAGGGCTAGCTGTGGTGGTGCTGCTGGAAGCCGGTGAGTTAGACCAACTGAAATGTTTATGTAACCTCCAAATCTCATTGTAAAATTCATCCTACCCAAATTGATCTTCAGAGCTTTGAAAAGAAAAATTGTGGAGTAATTTGAGCTTCCCCTGTCTCCTCATCTGACCTCCTCTGTTCCTGGAGCAGAGACATTAGATGTCAATCAGAGATCCAAGAACATGGGGAAAGGAGTGAGAAAAGGAAGGCTGGGTAATTCACTTGATAAGTATTATCCATCATTCATGTGTACTGTAGAGCAGTGGGTAGTTGGGGAAATAGGATCATTTGTAAAGTTCAGGTATTGGAGATGGTAGTGAAGAAAGATATTAAAGCATTATAGTTTTCAAAGGCAGTGATTGTAGAGAATTAAGGACTTCTGCTGTTAGCTGCAATTAAGTATCTGGTGCCAGTCTTGACCTCCTTTCACGAAGAGCTATAAAATTAGATAAAATGTATGAGGCAACTATTTCCAGGAATTGGCTAACAGGCAGTGCAGGACTTTGGTCTTTGAGAGAAGGTAACACTTGGAATAGACCTTGGATTCATCTTGGTTTTCTGCCTAGGGGTCCATTCACTGGACCAGAGAGTAAGCATTATTCTTTCTTATTAAGAATACATTCAAGTTGGAAGAATTACAGTCTCCCTCACACCATACCCTAAAATTAATTCCAGCTGGATTAAGGAAATAAATGTATAAAAATCAATCATTAGAAAGCTAGAAGAGAAATGAGCATTTATCCCAACTACAGTGAGAGAGAACCTTATAAACTTAAAGACAAAAAGAAAAGATCACAAAAGAAAAGAGTTGTGGACTTGACTCCATTAAAAGTAAACTTCTGTTTGTCAAAAACCAAAAACCAAAATGGAGATACACATGTGCAGCAAACATGAAGTATGAGTGCCTAGGGATCTTAAAAGACCAAGAGCTCATACCAATTGATAACAATGCATGATTCCAGTAGTTAAATGGGAGGTCAGACGTCCAGTTTTTTCCATCCTAAAGCCTTTATTTTTAATTCTTTTCTGCTCAGTGGGAGAACTCAGTTGCCCAAGGTCTCTTCCAGCTTGCTGTTTCATCACTCCTACTTCTGAGCCTCAGCAGGGACCTGGCCTTACATTCCATTGCATTCCCCCCCGGGGCCTTCTATCTCTTACATGCAATCTTTAGTGATGTTTCTGTGAGCTCTAAAAATTTGGGGTTTCCCAGCAACATTGTTCTGTGGCATTTGTTATCAGATATCGGTGTTGCATACTCATCTTTTATTGGAGATGTAGTAGTTTCATTTCTAGAAAGAAAATGTGACATGTTCCCCCTTTTGACTTCCTACCTTCTCTGAAAAATTGGGTGCTTGAGGTGTGTGTGTGTGTGTGTGTGTGTGTGTGTGTTCAGGGTATAGGCTTGAGGGGAGTAATAAAGGAAGTGATGGTGGGGAGGTCTGCCCCAGCATTACCACATTTTCTGATCTGCTGGAAGCAGAAAAATGAGTGTGATGACCTGAGGGAGCTGATGACTAAGTCAGCATATGTTCTTAGGCACGTTTCAGTAAATCACATTGAGTTAGATTCTCCCTGTTAGTCCTGTGTCCATTTACAGGGGTGGGCACTTAACATGTAGGTCTACTCCACTGTATAGCCCCAAAGAAAATATACATAAGCATTCATTTATTCATCCATAGGGAGAACCCACTATGTTCAAGGCACTATAAAATATACAAAGAGAAATTCTCAAGAAGTTTCAAATCTTAGAATCTGTGGATGTACACAAATAAGTATAAGGTCAGAAAGGGTTAAGGGTCATTAGAGACTTGAATGGAAACATACAATTTAAAATATAGTAAGCAGAGATTCTGGCCCAGCAAAGATGATGTAGACCCATTTTTCCTGCTCCTCCTCCTAAGCACAACTATGAACTCTAGAAATGAAGCAAGAGGCAACCAAATGAGAATTCTGAAAGGTGGTAAGAAAAAGTTGAGCTGGTTTGAGACTCCAGGACTAGAGGAACAGCATAGTAGCAGGGTGTCTAGAGTCCTCCCTCCCAAGAGAAGAAGCCACCCAGACCAGGTGTTTCCTAACTCATAACCCAATGACAGGGGGAAGCCCAGGGAGGTTGATTTTTTTTCCTGATTGAATGGGAGTATTGCTGGCAACATCAGAGAAGTCTGATCCCTCCAATAAGGGGAATGAGAACCAGAGAAAAGAAATAGAAAACAAGTAATACGATAATAGACTGAGGTGCTAACATATCAATATAATGATCTTAAATGTAAATCATCTAAATCATTCATTGAGAGATAAAGAGTGACAGAGTGGATAAAAGAACTCAGTCCAACTATATGCTGCTTATGAGGAACTCACTTCAAAGTCAATGATTAGGTAAGTTGAAAGAAAAAGGATAGAAAAAAGTACACCATACAATTATTAATTTTCAAAAAGCAGGAGAGACTATATTAATATGTGATAAAAGTAGACTTCAGAGCAAAGAAAATATCAGAGACAAACAGAGATATTATATAATGATGAAAGCATCAACCCATCCAGAAAACTTAATGATTCTAAATATATACACACCAAACAATAGAGCCTTAAAGTACATGGGGAAAAAACAAACAAAAACAAACAACCCAACTAACAGAGTTGAAGGAGAAATAGAGAAATTGACAACTGTGGTTAGAGACTCCAATGCCTCATCTCAACAATAGATAGATCTACTATGCAGAAAATCAGTAAGAATATAGAAGATCTGAGCATCACAATTGGCTAATAGTATCTAATTGACATATATAGAACACTCCATCCAATAATAGCAGAATATACATTTTTTTTCAAGCACTCATGCATCATTCACCAAAATATACCTTGTCTTGGGTCACAAAAAACCCTTTAAGTTTTAAAAATTGAAATCATGCAGAATGTGTTCTCTGACTATAATAAAATCTAACTAGAAATCAATTACAAGAAGATCACAGAAAAAGTTCTAAACATAGGTCAAAGAGTAACTCTTAAAGGAAATTAAAAAATACATAGAACTGAATGAAAATGAAAATACAATATATCAAAATATGTAAGCTGCAGCTAAAGCAGTGCTGAGATGGATATTTATACCACTAAATATGATATTAGAATTGAGGAAAGTTCTCAAATTAATAACCTAAGTTCCTACCTCAAGTATAAAAAAGAAAGAAAAATAAACCAACAGCAAGCAGACAGAAAGAAATAATAAAGGTAAAAGCAGAAATCAATAAAATTTAAAACAAGAAAAAATATAAAGTCAATGAAGCAAAAAGTTGGTTATTCTAAAAAATTAATAAAATTGATAAATGATTAGCAAGGCTGACAATAACAAAATTGCCAACATTTGAAATGAAATAGGGGATATAAATACAGATCCTACAATCATTAAAAAATAAATAAGGATACACTATGAGCAATTTCATATTCACATAGTCAGCTACTTAGAAGAAAGGGATCAATTTTTCAAAAATTATAAACCACCTAAATTCAGCCAGGATGAAATGGACAGCTTGAGTAACGATTAAAGAAATTGAGTTAGTACTTAAAAGTTTCCCCCCAAGAACTCCTCAGGACCACACAGTTTCACTGGAGAAGTCTACCAAATGTTTAGAAAAGAATTAATACCAATTTTACATAATCTCTTTCAGAAAATAGAAGAGGTAGGAACACTTCCCAACTCATTTTATGAGCCTAGTAAAAGACCACAAAAAGGAAGGAAGGGAGGGAGGGAGGGAGGGAGGGAGGAAGAAAGACTATTCCAGTCCAATATCTCTTGTGAACTTTGACACAGAAATACTTAACAAAATATTAGCAAATCAAGTACAACAATGTGTAAAAAGAATTATGTACCATGACCAAAGGGGATTTAATACAGGTATGCAAGGATGGTTGAGTAGTTTAAAATGAATCAATGTAATCTACCATATCAACAAGCTAAAGAAGAAAAATGGTATGATCGTATCAATTAACCCAGAACAAGCATTTGACAAAATCCAGCATCCATTTATAATAAAAATTGTTGGCAGTTTAGGAATAGAGTTGAATTACCTCAACTTGATAAAGAGAATCCCTGAGTGCTTGCTTCAGCAGCACATATGCTAAAATTGGAACGATAGAGAAGATTAGCATTGCCCCTGCCCAAGGATGACATGGAAATTCGTGAAGCATTCCATGTTTTTATCTTTTTTGACCCCCTTCCTAGAGTAATGAAAATAAAAACAAAAATAAACAAATTGAAACCTAATTAAACTTAAAAGCTTTTACACATCAAAGGAACCCATAAGTGAAATGAAAAGACAGTCCTCAGAATGGGAGAAAATATTTACAAATGAAGCAAGTGACAAAATATTAATCTCCAAAATATATGAACAGCTCATGCAGCTCAATATCAAAAAAACAACCCAATCCAAAAATGGGCAGAAGACCTAAATAAACATTTCTGCAAAGAAGACATACAGATGGCCAAGAGGCACATGAAAAGATGCTCAACATCACTAATTATTAGAGAAATGCAAATCAAAATTACAATGAGGTATCACCTCACACCGGTCAGAATGGCTATCATCAAAAAAATCTACAAACAACAAATGCTGGAGAGGGTGTGGAGAAAAGGGAACCCTCTAGCACTGTTGGTGGGAGTGTAAATTGATACAGCCACTATGGAGAACAGTATGGAGGTTCCTTAAAAAACTAAAAATAGAACTACCATATGACCCAGCAATCCCACTCCTGGACATATACTGAGAGAAAACCATAATTCAAAAGGACACAGGTACCACAGTGTTCACTGGAGCACTATTTACAATAGCCAGGACGTGGAAACAACCTAAATGTCCATCAACAGATGAATGGATAAAGAAGATGTGGTACGTATATACAATGGAATATTACTCATCTATGAAAGGGAACGAAATTGGGTCATTTGTAGAGACGTGGACGGACCTAGAGATTGTCATACAGAGTGAAGTAAGTCAGAAAGAGAAAAACTAATATCATATATTAATGCATGTGTGTGGAATCTAGAAAAATGGTATAGATGATCTTATTTACAAATCAGAGATAGAGACACAGATGTAGAGAACAAATGTATGGATACTGGGGGTGGGGGCGGGTGAGATGAATTGATAGACTGGGATTGACATATATACACTATTTATACTATGTATAAAATAGATAACTAATGAGAACATACTGTATAGCACAGGGAACTCTAATCAATGCTCTGTGGTAACCTAAATGAGAAGGAAATCCAAAAAAGAGGGGATATATGTATATGTATAGCTGATTTACTTTGCTCTACAGCAGAAACTGACACAACATTGTGAACCAACTATACTCCAATAAAAATTAATTAAAAAAAAAAAGAATCCCTGATATTGGGAACAACGCATGGATGTTCACTCTCATTACTTCTATTCAATATGGTACTGGAAGTTCTAGCCACTGTAATACAGCAAGGAAAAGGAATAGGTGGCATGCAGATTGGAAAGGAATAAAATAAAACTAGCTCTATTTGCAGATGACAGGATTTTCTACCTAGAAAATCCCTAGGAATCTACAACAACAACAAAAATCTCCCAGAACTAATAAGTGAGTTCAGCAATTAATTAATCCACAAAATTAATTGTATTTCTATGTGCTAACAAGGAGCATGCAGAAACCAAAATTTTAAACACAATACCATTTACAGCTGTTCCAAAGAAAATGAAATATTAGATATACACTTAACAAAATGCATACAGGATTTGTATGCTGAAAATTATAAAATACTAATAAAAGAAGTCAAAGAAGACCTTCCAATAAATGTTGGAAGTCTCAACATAGTACAGATGTAAGTCCTCCCCAAATTGATCTAAGGTTTAATGCAATTCCTAACAAAATTCCAGCCAGCTTATTCTAAAACTTATATGTAAAGACACAGGCCCTATAATAGCTAAAACAATCATAGCATAGAATAATAAAGTATGGGAGTTCCCTGGTGGTGCAGTGGTTAAGAATCTGCCTGCCAATGCAGGGGACACGGGTTCTATCCCTGGTCCAGGAAGATCCCACATGCCACGGAGCAACTAAGCTCATGTGCCACAGCTACTGAGCCTGCACTCTAGAGCCCACGAGCCACAACTACTGAAGCCTTCGCACCTAGAGCCCGTGTTCTGCAACAAGAGAAGCCACCACAATGAGAAGCCTGCTTACAGCAACGAAGACCCAATACAGCCATAAATAAATAAATAGATAAATATTTTTTTAAAAAAGAATAATAAAGTAGGGGGGAATCACTCTATCCAATACTAAAGCTAACTATATAGCCATAGTAATCAAGCCAGTGTGGCACTGGCAGGGGATGGAATGGAACAGAATGGAGGACCCAGGAATAGATCCACACACATGCTCAGATGATTTTTGACAAAGGAGCAAAAGCAATTCAATGAAGGAAGCCCAGCCTTTTAACAAATGGTATTGGAGCATTAGACATCCATCGGCAAAAAAGTAACATCTAAACCTCATACCTTATACAAAAATTAACTCAAAATGGATTACAGACTTACATAAAGTGTAAAATTACAAAAATTTTAGAAAAAATAAACGTAAGAGAAATTTCTTGGGATCTGAGTTTAAGCAAAGAATTCTTAGACTTCACACCAAAAGCATAAATCTATAAAAGGAACAATAGATAGATTGGACTTCAACAAAATTAAAATTTTTCTCTGTGAAAGCCATGTAAGGAGAATGAGAAGACAGTCTATAGGCTAGAAGAAAACATTTACAAACTACATATTCCACAGAGGACTAGTATCTAGTATATGTAAAGAACTCCTAAAAGTCAACATTAAAAAAGCAAGCAATCCTATTAGAAAATGGGCACAAGTCATGAACAGACATTTCACTGCGGAAGATGTACAGATGGCAAATAAGCACACTAAAAGATATTCCATATCACTAGCCATCAGAGAAATGCAAATCAAAACCATAATGAGCTATCACTTCACATCTATCAGAATGGCTAAAATAAAAAATAATGACAACACCAAATATTGGTGAGGATGCAGAGAAACTGTTCACTCATACTTTGTTAGTGGGGATGTAAAATGGTACAGCCACTCTGGGAAACAAATCTGGCAGTTTTTTACAAAACTAAACATACAACTACCATATGACCCAGCAGTTGCACTCTTGAGCATTTATCTCAGAGAAATGAAAATTCATGTTCACATAAAAACTGGTACATAAATATTCATAACAGCTTCATTCATAGTAGCCAAAACCTGGAAGTAGCCCAGATGTTTTTAACAGATGAGTGGTTAAATAAACTGTGGTACCCATGGAATTCTACTCAGCAATCAAAAGGAACGAACTATTAATACAATCAACAACTTGGGTGATTCTCCAGAGTCATGTTGCATGAAAAAAGCCAATCCCAATAAATTATATATTTTATTTTTTAGGGTTTCTTGTTTTTCAATTTTTAAAAAATTGAAGTACAGTTGATTTACAATGTGTTAGTTTCTGGTGTTACAGAAAAGTGATTCAGCTATATATATGTGTGTGTATATATATATATATATACATATATTCTTTTTCATATTCTTTTAAATTTATAAGTTATTTCAAGATATTGAATATAGTTTCCTGTGCTATACAGTAGGACCTAGTTTATCTATTTTTATATATAGTAGTTTGTATCTGCTAATCCCAAACTCCTAATTTATCCCTGCTCTCTTTCCCCATTAGTAACCATAAGTTTGTTTTCTATGTCTGTGAGTCTGTTTCTGTTTTGTAAATAAGTTCATTTGTATCATATTTTAGATTCCACATATAAGTGATAAGATTACATAGTTTTTGATTCCATTTAAGTGACATTTTTGAAATGACAAAATGGAGGACAGATTAGTGATTGCCAGAGCTTAGGGATGGAGGTGAGGGAGGGCCGAGTGAAAGGTGGGTGAGGTAATAAAGGCACAACATGAAGGATCCTTGTGGTGATAAAACTGCTTAGTATCTTGACCTTGGTGGTGGATACACGAACCTGCACAGATTATAAAATTGTATTGAACTTAATACATACACAAACACACACACACATATACTGAAATGAGTACAAGTAAAACTGGGATTTGGCGGAATTCTGAATAAGATTGGTGTATTGTATTAATGTCAAATCCTAGTTGTGCTATTATACTATGGTTTTTCAAAGTGGAGGAAACTGGATAAAATATACACAGGATCTCTTTGTATTATTTCTTACAACTGCATGTGAACCTGCAATTATCTCAACCATGATTTCAATTAAAATTATGTATATAAAACTCTTTTTAAAAATTATAAATATATATACCATAGTAAGTGCTTTTTGAGCACTCACTATGTGTCATGCACTGTTCTGATGACTTTATATCATTAATAACTCCATTTAATCCCCAAACAGCAATATTATCCCCATTTTCCAATGAGGAAACCAAGACACAGTGAGATTAAGCAACCAGTCCAAGGTCACAAGCCTAGTCAGTGGCAGAATCTGTATTAGAACCCAAGAATTTTTAGTTCCAGTATCCACAACCCTAATAGGTTATTTTCTTTCTTTACCTAAAGATTAGTTATAGCTGAGGTCATTAGGAAGGACTTTATGGAGAAAATGACATTTTAAGCTTCCTTAGAGGGGAGATTATGGTCTGATGTATATATTGCATTAATTGTACTGTCAATAGGAGGAACTTAATATGTATTTGTTGAATCAATACCTTCTTTAAACCACTAGTTGATTCCTTCAGTTACTGATTGTCTGTCAGGAGCCCAGAGTTTGCAAAATGAGAAAACACGGGACCCAGGGCAATGAGCTCATTTTGTCTTCTCTAGGCAGTTCTATTCTATGTTGTGTGGAGATAACACACTGCAGAACTTTCAGCAACACTTAGAATGTCCCCCAGATATCAGTATTGTCCCCCAATTACTGGGACATTGAAAAAAGCACCCTCCCCCACTCCATTTCCTAGCTCCCCCTAAGGATCCTGGTGGAGAACCAGTATACTTAGTCTCTTGTTATCAAAGCTCAGAGAATTCCTACAACAGAACTGCGGGATTCACATGATTCAATAGGGGCATTACATCTACCCCCTTGGCATGGCTCTGTGCATGTGATAGAAAGAAATAGAACTTCCTTGACTTTACAGTGGCTCTAAGTTTGAATCTGAATCGGTCTAAAGTGTTCATTTTGTTTTTTTCTTTTTCTTTTTTTTTTCTGGTTGTTATTTTTGATGGGCATAAAGAAATTTCCCCTTTCAGAGAAATGCGGCTGAGCACACACCATATAGCATACCCCAAACCAAGCTCTTTCAACCTCAATAGAAGAAAAATATCTGAAAGGGAAACATATTAATGGATCATTTTTGTAAACATGAAAAATCTCTTGGAAGGGCAATTTTCTCTTGTTGACTGGCAGAAAAATAGCAGTGTTAATTATGTTGCCTTGTTAAATCTGAAAGAATGTAGTGAACATTGGGAACTATTCTAATTGCATTTGTGGAAAGACATCTAAGGGTCAGAAGCCATCTCTATCAGAGAAATGCCGAGGCAGCTGTGTCCCTTCAGAGCCACTGGGTCTGAATGTGCTCAGGGGAAATAGTTGTGAGCTTGAGTCCATGGACTTTTGGGCAAAACTCATGGGGAAGTGAGGGTAGGGAAAGGCAGAATTTCTACTTCAGATTCTGAGCACTGGCTGTTTCTTTCCTCTTCCCATGGATAGAAGGGAAGGAGGTGAATTTGAACAGAATTGCAGAGGTACATGCATTCATTTGGGTGCCGATGTCTCCACGCTTGGCTTGGCCCATGTTGGCAGAGAAGCTTTCTAGCCATCAAAATGGGGAGAAAAAATCTTGCCCCCAGTAATACAGTTCTTTCAAAACAGCCCAAAGTGTGAGGTTGAAATAGAAGAACAAAAACCAAATGATGAGTTGCATAAAAAATGGAAATAGTATATTGCTTTCCTATAAACCTGGTTCCAGGATAGAAATTTTGGAGAGCCCTAGAATGTAGAAGAATGCTGTTCAAGGTAAAAACAGGAGTTCAGAGGCCCAGCTTTTATACCCTGTTTGAATTTCAGATGAGATAAAACCAGCAGCTCTGCTAAGTTGCAGTACAAAAGCTTACATGGCTTCTGGAGAAAAGCAATTTAATTTAGATTTTAGTACAGCAGCTATCGTTTAAATTGCTAGCGATTGTAACTGAACTCAGAACCAGCCTTCTCTGTGAACACAAGGTGCAGTAATGTTACCCAGGCTGTGGGTAACATTACTGCACCATCATCGAGTCACTAGTATATTGCCAACCTTCCCACAACTAGCCCATTCAAAAAAACCTTCTGGGAAATGTACCTAGCTGGGTATTCAAATGTGCACTTGCTGTACATTTTGGGGGATATTAATATGAAACAGCCAGGAGGCAGCAATCTTGAGGAAATTAGAGAACATGCAATTAGCACTAGGGAACCTTTTCAATTTTCATCTTTATTTAAGGTCATGAAGGGGCTTGTGGGGTGGGGGAAGGAGGAGGTGTGTGCAGGGAGAATCCAGGAGAGAGAAAAGAGTCCCTCTTGATACTGGAAAATCTTTGATTTGGTAATGAAGGGGATGTGCTTACCCTCCAAACCCCAGAATGTCATCCTGTCATTACGTCCTAATGAGTGCTTAATTTTTCTGTTGGGAAAAAAATGTGTCTCTTTTCCGTACACTGCATTTGCTCCTTCCTTTTTATAAATAAATTTATAAATAAATCCAGTTATACAAAATTCACTATTTCTCCAGAGTTATCCAGAGACTCAGAAGACAACATTTCATCCAGGCTCAATTTTTATTTTTGTTTTTAGTAAAAGAGCTTGTCACAGTGCACTTGCTCCTTTCATAGCTTTCTTTTTTGTTTTGTTTTTATGAAAGCAATAACCAGCACATGGCTTACAAATAAAACAGTTTAGAAACACATATGAAAATGAACAGTTCCCAACGCTAACTACCCTTTCCCCTTCTTATTGCCCTCCCTAAATGCTGTAAGCCATTCCTGGCGTTATCTCCATATTGCCAATTAATTTTTTAAATCAATTTTACATGTTATATACTGATTTTCTTCTAAGAAAGAGAATTTATCTATCACCATTTCACATTTTCCCACTAACAACATGACGTTATTCTCCACTTCCATTGGTCTTGCCACTTCTTTTTTATAATTTTTAAAAATTTATTTATTTATTTTTTAATTGAAGTGTAGTTGACATACAATATTATATAAGTTACAGGTGTACAGTATAGTGATTCACAATTTTTAAAGGTTATACTCCATTTATAGTTATTATAGAATATTGGCTGTCTTCCCCGTGTTGTACAATATATCCTTGTAGCTTATTTTATACATAATAGTTTGTACCTCTTATTTCCTACCCCTATATTGCCCCTCCCCCCTTCTCTCTCCACACTGGTAACCACTATTTGTTCTCTGTATCTGTGTCTCCTCCTTTTTTTGTTATATTTACTAGTTTGTTTTATTTTTTAGATTCCACATATAAGTGATATCATACAGTATTTGTCTTTCTCTGTCAGACTTATTTCACTTAGCATAATGCACTCCAAGTCCATTCCATTGTGTGTGTGTGTGTGTGTGTGTGTGTGTGTGTGAATCATATCTTCTTTATCCGTTCATCTGTTGATGGACACTTAGGTTGCTTCCGTATCTTTGGTCTTGCCACTTCTAAATCACATTTAAATCTCTCTTCACTGGTCTATCAATCTAGTCAGCATCTCTTACCTCCTTACCATAGATGAGATATGAGCATTCATACCCCTTTCTCCACTATTCTTTTCCCTCTTCCACTTTCAGTTCTCATTCAGTTGTACCATTATTTTTGCATTGTCAAGTTTAATTTACATTTTCTCTGTCACCAGAGAGGTCTTTCTTTGTGATTTTTCCAAAGTTGACTATAATGAAAAAGATTTGCATCATCAGGACTTTGCTAAATTATTATTTTTTTAATAACTTTATTTATTTATTCTTGGCTCTGTTGGGTCTTTGTTGCAGGGATCAAACTCGTGTCCCCTACATTGGCAGGTGGATTCGTAACCACTGCACCACCAGGGAATCCCTTTGCTAAGTTATTTACCGCAGACCCAAGTGGTTTCTATGGTTTCAGTGTCACAACTCCTGTGATACACAAAGGAGACTGTGTCTAGAATCAGGTTCAAATGGATTCTCTTCCTCTGTCATTTTGTCAGAATCATGCCATCTTTCAGTGTGTGTAATATATATTTTAAGTCTTTCTTATAAAGTTATCTGTGCTTGATTTTATTGGAATTTCTGATGTCCTCTTGCCTTTCCTGAGTGTGTGCCTCCATCATATCTTCAGGTTTTCCAAAACTCATATTTGCACTTTCTCTTCTATTGGTTCTCCCTCTTTCTCATTAGATCTCCATTTTGCTCTCATTTAGACAGATTGTTTTCTAGACCTGCTGGATAGAATTAGCCTGAGATTCCCATATTGCTCTCCAGAGTTGGATTTACCATTTGCTGGATCCAGTGGGCTTTCTCTCTTTGACTTACCTCCAAATTTTGCTAGTAACTTTCCAAGAAAGAGTGAATGGGAGGTAAACTGAGTCCTTGCAAGCTTGCAGTTTTTCATTTTTCCCTCAAACATGATTGATAGTTTGGGAATAGGACTTTTGTATCGAAAATCATTTTCACTGCTGTCTTTTAGCTGTGATTCCAGCTAAAAATCTGATGTTGGAATCATCAATTCCAACACTGCTGCTGCTGAATCTGATGTTACTCTGATCCTTCCTTTTCTGTAGGCTACCTTTTTGGGGGGGGGTCTTTTTAGGAGGCTATTACGAATTTCTCTTTAACCTCAGTTTTCTAACATTTCACAGTTTATTCTCCTTGACACTGAGTAGATTCCTATACTTCGAAGATTCATGTGTCCCCTTAGCTCTGGGAAATTTTCTTATATAATTTATTTGATAATTTCCTCCCCTCCAGTTTTGTTTTTCTCATTCTGAAACTTCTATTAGTCCACATGTAGATCTGGATCAATCATCTATATATCTTATTTTTTCTCACATACTGTACATTTAGTATATAGTCTAGGAGATTTCTCAAGTTTGCCATTAAGCTGTCTATTGAATTTTTTATTTAAGTAATCATGTAATTCCCAAGGGATCTTTTTTTTATCTCATTATTCCTTTTAAATATAACTCTGCTTTTGTCTTGTAGTTACCAAATATCCTCAAGTGATTCTCGAGGGTATTAAATAGGTTTTCTTTTTTAAGTTTGTATCTTTTCCCTAAATTGTCTTATTTGCATGGTGTTGTGTTTTCTGCTATTTTGCTTGCTCACTTTATTTAGTGTGCTGGCCTTTCTTGGTGTATTGGATTTCCAGTGATCTGTGGTTATATGTAAAAGAATGAGGTAATAGAAGGGCTGTTTGCAAGCCCTTCAACAGGTGGATTGATCTTGTAAATGGTGTGCTTGAAGGGTCAAAGTTTAGAGTGTGTGCATGGGAATGGGGTGGGGGGATTTTGACTTGCAAGAGTGAGGTTTTAACACCCATGATAACTGTCCTACTTCTCCCCACACACGTTTTTACTGCCTTGAACCTAGTGGTGGCTTCAGGCCAGCTCACATGGAGAGCCAGGAGGGAGGGCAGTCTATGTTACATATACTGACCTGTAATTAATACCCTGCTTTTCAGCTCTACCCACCTCTTCCACCCTCTGTTTTACCCACTATTTCTGAAAACTGAGTTTTTCTGGGGTAGTATCAGGCAGGTCTGTTTTCTCCTTTGCTGAAACCCCCTTTTGGCTTGTGGTTTCCTTTGCTGTGGTTTGTAAGTCAACAGACTTTTATTGAAATCACTCACCTTCTAACGGCTTCTTCCCGTTCTCTTTGTGGCTATGGGTTTACACCTTTGTGCTCCTTTAGTATCATTTAGAAAGTACTTTGGGTGAGAAACGAGGTAAATGAATTTTCTTAGTCCACCAGTGTGAACCAGAACACATTCTTTTTAAAAAGAGAGTTTGTGATTTTCATATGCCACACGCTCCAGCTCTTCATTTATTTTCAACTGTTTGTTAATCTGACACTTGGAATCAGCAGTCACAGAAAGCTGCACAAACTTATCACTTACTTGATGGAGCCCAAATAATATATACTCAGGGGGAAAAAGTGTGTTGTGCTATTTTCTTTACATCTCTTAACTGATTTTGCCAGGAGTCTTTGTTTTCTTAGGCTTTAGTGAATTCAGCAAGGCTATTAACTTGCTTAAAAGTTCTATTTTAATTTTATTTATTAAAGAAAACATGATTGGATGTCTTCATTCAAAATGTTTCCCTTCTTCTGCAGTAGATAAATGGGCAGAGACCTCAAGAATAGATGTTCCAAATGAGAAACACAATGTGTAATGAATATATGATACTGTTCAATGACAGAGAGATTCAATAAAATATGTATCTGTGTCACCTATAAAATTAACAAAGACTTAAAATTTGGTAATTATTGAAAAAGCACTATAAGATAGGAACTTTTATATACCTTTGGTAAAAAAAACAAAATTTGGTACCAACTTTCAGGTACTTTAAAATGTTTATAATATTTAACCTCATTTTAGGAATTAAAGTTAAGAAAATAATCAGAAAATTAAGATCACGGTTTATTTTTCAAATGCTCATTATAGTATTATGTATAATAGAAAACCCCTAAATGACGTACATAAAGAAAAAAACTATAAAATTTGGCATATCTATACCACAAAATACTGTTCATACATTAAAATGATGTTTATAAGTTGTTAATGAACTACTAAAATGCTTAAGTGTAATTTAGGTGAAAAGAAAATCTGGAAATGGTATATGTATGAAGATCTCAACCATTCAAAAAGGAAAAAAAAAAAAAACTAGAAGGAGCTATCCTAAAATTTTAACGATGGTTGTCTTTTGTTGGTAGAATTGTATGGTATGTTTCCTTTTTCTGCTTATTAATATTTTGTTGTATTTTCCAGGTGTTTTATAGTGAATATGCTTGGTTTTGAGGGGAAAAACACTTTAAATCATGGGCTTCTGAAAGTAAACTTTTAAAAAATGTCACCAGATGACCCATATGGTTTTTCCCCCTGAACTTTTTACCCTTCTCTATCACAGAACTGAGTGGACTGTATAAAGCAATGTATGAAGTGTTTTCCATTATTGAAACTCTCTCTCAGATGCATCTGGAAAAGCTAGCCAGTGTATTTTGTTACTTTGCTTTCTGTTTCTCTGTCTCACAAAGTCTGATTTATGTCAACATTAGCTAAAGAAATATTCAGATTCTCTAGAAAGGGGAAACACAGCTGCATCTTTGACTGAAATTAGAGATGAGTGATAAACAGCGGACTGGGAGGCAGACCCTCGGTTTTAGTCCTGCCTGACTCACTTGGTGACTGGTCTGAGCTTTCTCTTGTGAAAAATGTGGGCATTGAATTGGATGGTCTCAAAAGTCCTTCTAGTTCGTTTGCTATGACTTTGCAGATATCTTACCCTGGCATAGAGCAAATGAAACTAAGATACAGAAATGACTCAGTGAGAAGCATGTGTTCTAATTGGTATGTTTCTTTGGTATTTTCTGGGCTTTAAAAAGAGCACCTTGGCTTTGTGAAGTAACAGTTTTACATGTCCATTTGGAAGGTGAGAAAACAGAGGAACCAACAAGCCCGGTGTAAAAGGCACAGTTGCTGAGGTTTCTAGCTGTATTTTGGGTCTTGGAGGGACATCATTTGCTCTCAGAAGCATAGTACAGACCGAGGTGTTTTTTTTTCCCACAGAAGGAAAAAAAGGTAAGGTGGACAGATGATTTGTTTTGTTGCATTTGTTTCCCCTCCTCAATAAAATGTACAGTCAGTGGAATTTTGTGTAAAGACAGAAACTGTTTTGGGACAGGTGCTAGTGTTTTGTGCAGGGAAAGCCTTGTGGGCTTCTGCCTTTTCTATATATTGCTACTCTTCCTCCTATCCTTCTTACTTTAAAAAAAAATCCAAAAATAGAAAATACTGTAGTATTTTTTTCAGATTATGTAAGGAACACCTGCCAGTTTTATAAAATTAAAACTCAAAAATCCAACACCACGGGAAAAGGTTTTTGAGAAAGTGAATACCATTTATCCGACCACACAGTAATGACCTTGACTAATATGTGAGGGCATTTTCTCCCAGACTTTCTTCTTCACCCGTGTACACATACACATGCACTATACTCAGAATTGATATATCCAGTAACACTCTTCTGTAATTTTATCTTACAGTGTGCCATGTCCATAGAATTTTACAGCATCATCTATATTTCCAGCACAGTATTACTCTGTAGGGTGAAATGCTTAAATTTACTTAAATCATCCCCTTTGATGGACTTTTAGTCTGCTTCCAACTCTGGCACTTAGAAGCAATGCTGAAATGAGGAACCTTTTATGTATATCTTTGCAACCTGGTTCAGTTGTTTCTCAAGCAGAATTTCATGGAAATGGAATTTCAGTGTCAAAATGTATAACACGTGTGTGTAGTATCTGTGTTTGGGTGTGTATAAGATACAGACACAGGCATCTGCAGTGCTGAACTGTCCTCCGTGAAGGCTGTTCCAGCTGATACTTCTGCCGCCATTGCCGCAGCTTTATTCCACCACCCCCTCCCTCCAGGCGGTGTTCCCTGAGATGTTTCCAGTTGAACAGAAGGCCAACAAACCACCCTGGGAGGGGAGTCTCTAGGCTTCATGCAGTTGTGGCCTTAGTCAGGCAGGCCTGGTTCTGGTGTGCTGTTAGCAGGAGTTCAAGCTCTCCCCTTACTTAGTATTTCATCGTACTCTTTAGCTCCAGGGAAATTTTTGCTGAACTAGAAAAGCAGTAGGAGTGTTTTGCTTTTACTCCTTCACCAAATAGCAGGTGTCCAGGTTCTGGCTGCCTATTACACGGAAGTGCTCCCACTCCGGTTTCCCTGCGTGTGGTTGGCTTTTGAGTATATTCAATGCTCTGTGTTTGTTAGTTTTGCCTTAGGCTTCTACCCTCCCCCAGTCACTATATCCACCTGGGGCAGTAGACCAGGGTGAAAAAATACCAATGCGCAATTGTTCTTAAGCTCAGAAAATTGATTTTCCCAAGTTTAAGCGGGCATCATGAGTTGTTAACCCTGTTAGAAAAATACAAGTTGGATTTATGATTCCCTTACACAGGTAATTGGGCTCTAATTTTAAATTCTGAGCCAATTGATATACACTATATTGCATTATAACATAACAAAAATGCAATTGAGTTCAAGTTCAGGTATGAATTTAAGCCTCCAATTATGTGATAAATTATTTTTGGATTATTTTTGGTTCTTTAACAAATGATGCCTAGGTTCACATCATCCTGTCGTGGTTCCCTCTGCCTCCCCCTACTCTGTAATTCTCTCCTCTTTCCTCTCACTTCCATTTTTTTCTTTCTAACCTTGCAAGGCTCAGGAATGACTTGCTTCAGAAATCCAAAACCTGCACATTAAGACATTAAAAGAAAAATTTGTGCCTCATCCCTCCCCACAAACTCTTACTAACATTTCATTTTAATCCACAACTTATTTCTGATGGGTCACTATTATTGCACTGCTTGTAATATGTGCTATTAAGCCACCAGTTATATAAATTGCTTTCTTGGTATAAGAGTTTCTCCAGGAGATTCCTTTTGGAACATCGATATTTTGTTACCCTTTCCACAAGATCCTACCATTGGTGCTTTTAATAGGCTAGATTTTCCTATCCTTTTCCCCCCTTTGTGATAATTCCCCATTGTATTTATTTTTAGCTTGTTGCATTTTGTGTATTTCTGCAAAACATGTCCAGTTATTTTTAGAACAAGGGTTGGATGTAAATATATAACACATGCTGCTAGAGTCAGTTTCCGGAAGACTTGAGTTATCCAGCAATCAGAGGCAGTTAATTGGACTCTGTATCTCAAACTTTGCCTTTCCTTGGCAAGCCCTTGTTAGGGGACTGTTTCAAGTGAGGCTTTGAGCATTTGTCAGAGAGATCAAGGGGCAGAAGGAGAGGGCAAAGGAAAAAGTGCAGTCGTGGAAAGACCCCTCGACTGAGGGGCGAGAAACCATTCTTCTAGGAGGCTGTGGGCACATCACTTCACATCTATCTCACTCCCCTCTTTGCAATATGATTTCCTCATTGCTGAGGCCCTTCCTGATTTCAGGAGTTTATATCTATAGTTTCTAACTTTGGAGAAAATTCCAGCCCCTGATTCGTTATTACTCTTTGTGCTGCTTTTAGTTCTCATCCTTCCTAAAAATAAATTAAATTACCTGCTGCGGAGTATTAAAACACTCAGGTATTGGATGGCTACCCTAAAAGAAATATTTTCTGCCTTCTGCAGAAAGTAAAGATACTGGACTCTTTTACATGCCTCTCCACAGGGGGGCAGGGGGAGGTGTTTTCCTGGGTGTTTATACCTAAAGGGGTATTTCTGTGGAGGACCACATAGGATTATGAAAGAAAGATAAGAGGTGGCAGAGGAAAGCTGCTGGGGAAGATCAGTGTTGCGTTAAAGGAAGAGCTCTTGCTGCACCTAGGACCACTTCGTGCAATGCTGAGCTATTTTAAAAATAAACTAGAGCATCATAATTGCTGAATGATTACATTGCAGTTTTTGCTATATGTGCTCTGCGTTACTTAAAAAGGATATTTTGCGCTATTATTTTTCTTTTTTGGTAAATTGTTTGGAGTAATGCAGGAGTGGAAAGTGTTCTGATTTAAATTAAGGCCAGGTGAAGTGAGTGAAACTTATTTTATGTGTTTTTCTCCCACCTTTACCCTCTAGCTTTAATTATTCTGAGTAATTAAGTAATTTCACCCCTACACCCATCCACCTTCTAAGATCATTGGTGAGGTATTTTTCCTTTCAAAAACCTGGATATTTTTTCCTGATTTCATATTTGTTGACTCCCTCTAGTTTAAAGAAATTTTCCTCCCAAAACATAATCAAATTCTACTTTTCATAAGGTCCTTTTAGAGAATCTTTAAAATGTACTTTTTGGCTCATTAATCTAGTCGTTGTAGATCCTTGAGCATAAATAGATGAAAAAATCTTATATGGAGTTGAATCTGAAAGTATCTATATTTTATTGTGAATAAGTGTAAAGTTTTTTATTTTTCAACAGCCCAAGGTAAAGGTTGATGATTAGACCCATAACTTAACTATTAGACAATTATTTTTTTAAAACTTAGGCAGTTTACAGAATGCTTTCAGATGAACATGGAAAAACTAGATTTAATATCACTTTTCTCACTTTGTGATTAAAAAGTATAAAAATACATATATATATATGCTTTTTTACATTGTTGGCCCACATTATTTCTCACCTTAGGTTATAAGCGCTAGGAATTTGCTAGTTTTTTCTGGTAATTACATATTCTCTTAGTTGAAAATACTAAGTAGCTTTTTAAAAATACAACTCTAAGCTGATTGTTAAAAAATATTTTAAATCATTCTATTAAAAAAGATGATCCAAATTTGGTAAAGATCTTTCTGACCATCTGGGCTTTTGTAAAAGTTGAAAATCTAGGGCACTATCAGGAATGTCACCAATAGCTAGTAATTTGAGAGTAATTTAATGTATGAGGAATATGTTGGAATGCTATTTTAAGTCTACATATTTCAAGTAGGTTTTATTTTTTTCTGATCTGAGAACATATGAATTGGAAAAGTCTCAAGGTATGTTTTTGGTTATAAAATATTTTATGATGATGGCCACCACCCAAATCAGCAGTGATCAGTGAAAGTTGGAGATTATTGTTGAATTAGGGAGTGCTAAGGCTCTTAAATCACCCTTAACCAGTTGAAATTGTTGTCGGAAGTGCATATAAAATATCACATACACACATGTATATATGGGCCAGGTAGGGAACAGGATGTTAGAATGGGTCTCTTCTTGTCTCAGTTTCCACTGAGGCACCTGTAAGCTAGCTGTCAAAAGACCAACTATCCCATATGTAGAATGTCATGAGCCTGCTCCATGGCTTTTGAATATATGAGTCAAGAGGAGATTAGAGACAAAGTTTCTTTGGAGAGAGCTGTGGTCATGCAGTGAGTTGTCACCACCTTTTGGGAGAAACAGTGATGAGTACTGTCTTGTGACACCAAGGTTAGAGGGGATCATCAAAAGGACTAATCAGAGAGGTCTGCATAGTACTTATTACAGCTGGAGGACCTGGAGACCAATGCCTAAATCAAGCCTGAGCAATTTAGAGTGGCCCACACATTGGGGTCTGACTCACCCTAAGAAATCTGGAAGGCAAGGCAGAGGCAGGTTGGCCAACTGCGTGGGTAGGCTGATGCTTGGGAACTGGCCTGCTTTCCCAGTCTTTGTCAGGGCATGAGATATGTGAGTGTTTCCTAGGGTCCAGATCTGGACTCTGCAGAGGACAGAGCCAAGGAGCAAACGTTTTGAGTCTAGTCCAGTATGGTAACTGAAGGGATTATGAGACCACAGCATACAAGCACCAAGGCAGAGTCTCCCCCACCCCCGGGAGGGTGTCACAAAGACCAACCCAGAACCTCTGGGGAATCTCTGCAGGGTCCATGAAAGTCCCCCAAGACAGTTCAGTGTGAGCTCTAAGCATCTGCCAGATACACGCACGACTCCTAGATACATACCCAGACGGTACAGATCCAGAGAGAGCAAAGCCAGCTTATGACAGAAGCAGCACAAGGAAGAGCTCTCCTGTCCTTTAGTTTCTTTAACCTTGGGAGAATCCAAACAACCGATAGTAAAGTGTATTAAAATTTTCCAAATACAAACAGAATTTGGGGTTAGTGTTAAATGCTTTAAAATAACTATATGACAACACCCACCTGTCCATGTGTGTAAGTAAGCATGGAGTTAGGCTAACCAAGGTTTAAATATACTGCTCCATTATTTATTAGATGATTAACCTTGGGAAATCTTCTTGGTATTTCAAGTCCAGTTTCTTAATTTATAACAACATTTACCAAATTTTGCTGCAGAGATTGCCAGAACTTATTTGGATGCAACATCAGAACTTGGAGAGGTTGGATGGCATTCTGGGTTCATCACCCCCTGATAAGCTAAGAGCAGCTCTTCTTCATTCTACCTGTTATTGGGCTGTGTAGCCTTCAACAAATTACTAAATTACTTCATCTCTCTGTCTGGGCAAAATAACTTATCTCATTAGATTTTGGGAGGACCATGGGTTAATCTATATATTCTGCATTAGCACAGCGCCTGTGATATAAAAGTTACTAAGCTTTGTCATTGTTGTTATTATTAAAACTCCTTGCACAGCAGCTACCACATAATGTGTTCAACAAATGTCAGCTCGCTTTTCTACTTTCCTGTCATTCATTCACTACACCCTTTCTGAGTGTGTCTAAGTGCAATCCACTCGGCTAAGTTTTATGGTGATTCAGAGATAAATAAGGTACCAGACAGAATACACAAGCACATAGCTCCCGACACATGTGACAAATAGATTTTGAATTGGAAATAAAACAAAATGGAAATTTGACCAAATTTATTAGCCATAAAAGAGGCATTTAAGTGTTCAAATTGTAGAAGAATTTGTTGCTTACCATGAGAGTCAAAATTTTAAGACCTTTTTTTAAACTGGCTTTGAGTTCCAATAAAACCTCAGTTATCCAGAATAAAGCCACTCATTCTAGATAACTGAGATTTCTAAAGTCCTTTGGATTTCAACTCTTGTTGAAAACCCTTAAAGAATTGTGTGGTTACCTTCATGCATTAGTAAATAGGTCCCAGAATATGTGGTTTTTTTCTTTCCTGGAGTACTTATAAGTAATTTCTTAGAGCAGAAGTTATACAAATTATGGACTATGAGATTAAGTTGGATATATATGAATCCTAACCATAATTTATACATTATTTTTTTTAAAAAACCCTCATTAAATATATTCTTATAAGGGATATAAGAAAAAAATGTGGGTTGGGGAACTATCAGCTAATTGAGAGTCCCCTGTAATTTAGTTCTGGGGGAAAAACCCTAAAATTGTGTTGTTTATTAAAAGGATAAAACAAAATTCAGACTACCCCTTGAATGGAAAAATTTCTTTTGTAGTGAAGACTCATTCATTCATCCATAATTGGGTACCTCCCATGAGCTGGATAGTACATGAGGTCCTGAAAATATGATGGCACACAAAGGCACACACAGTCCTTACCACGTGGAGCTAACGCTTCAGCCGGGTAGACAGACAGTCATACCAAAATATGTGAAAGTGCTTCCATGAAGGAAAGGTTCTGGGTGTTACAGAAGTGTGCCTTAGGGTTTTTGACCTCATCATGGATGTTGGAAAAGCTTTCCGTGGGAAGTGAGAGTTGAGATGAGATGGGAGTAGGAGTTAACAAGAGAAGGGAGGGAAGCATGTTAAGGGTAGAGGAAGCCGCAGATGCAAAGCCCGAGGTGGGAGGAAGCAGAGCTGGCATCACTAGCCAAGAAAGGCCCCCACACCCCTGCAGAGTAAGGGGGACAGTGGTGGGAGCTGCCCATGGGAAGGCAGGGAAAGGACAGTCCATAAGGCCTAACTGGCCAGAATGAGGATTCCATCCTTAGCCTCACAAGGTGATGCTCCTCCCCGTCTGTCCTTGGAGTTGGGTTTCCACCATTGGTGACTTGGCTCTGAATTTTTTTTAATAGAATGATGGTTAAAGCTCCATAGAAAATACAACCAGGTTTCTCTTTTCTGTCCATTTAGTTTGGAAATGTTTTATATAGAAGGAAAGTTTTTATTTTACAAGTCCAAGTCTGAGCAGGAGTGGCTACTTAACCAAATGCTCTGTGTATATATTGTGAAATGATCTTTGATTACTCATTCTTCTCAGGCCTCGTATAAAATGCTTGGAAATATTCCCATTTTAACTAAGGATCTAAAGCCATAGGTTCAACTGAATTAGAGATTTTATCAAATGGCCGTCAGTTCTCTTTGCAGACTTGAAGATCTTATGTACTCCATTGGAGGAGTGTGCTGGTAGTCTGTTAGACAACCTTCTCTGCCCTGCTTCATGACCCCGGAGACTGACCTCTGTAGAATGCATCACCTGAGCTCCCATGACTGTGGCTTCCAGTTTGTTTCGGTCACTGGGAGATCCTGGAAGGAGATCAGGCGATGGGAAGAGAGAGAGATGGGAGGGTATTTCTTCTCTCTGTAGCCTGCCTTTCTCATCGTATTTCCTGCAAGATCTCTATCCCTCCATGACTCCAGCTCATGGTGGTAGCCGCAGCCTCCCTTATCTCACCAGGCTCTGGTGACACATTTCCTCCCTTTGCTCTTTTAGGTTCAGGGAGGTAAAGGCATCATGCTGCAGCTAGTCCCAGGTGTCTCAGCATCCTTAACTTGTAACCCTACCTGCACCTCTGAAAGTAGTTCCTTCATTTAATTGTCTTCCAAGTTGCAGATGAATGTGACTTCTGTCTGCTGGGATTCTGACTGATACCATCAGCATCTGTTTTCTGCCTCCTGTTTTATTCTCCCCCTTCCAATACCTGGGTAGGCTTCTCAGATGGAGATAACTAGGGACCAGAAGAACAGTGGTGAAATACCCTGGATAATATGCACTCACTTTCCTCACTTTGGGCTCAAAATAGATCAGTCTCCACTGGAAGGAAGGCCACTGTTTGTCATCATATATCTGCCTGGCTGTCATTCAGAACCTAACTGAACTCTTTTAAATTTCATTCTATTCCTGCTTGTCTTGTTTCTGGGCCCCTGAGAAATTTCTTGCTATGTGTGTTCTGAAGCAGGGCATTTTGATGTGAATGTTTTGATCTTCAGAGTGCAAATAATAGGATTTTGGTCATAGGCATGTTACATATCTGTACACCCTCTCTGACTCTCTGCCGCATCCCTGAATTTCACCCTCACTTTACATTTCTTTTACTTTTTAAAAAATGGAAATAACTACATATATATTTTCCTGAAATACTTTAAAGTGAATCCTATTCATCATATCATTTCACCTATAAGTACTTTTTAAAATGTTTCTTTAACAGATAAGGGCGGTAACTATAGTACACATACAATGATATTAATGATGATTCTTTAATATCTAATAAGTAGTCCATGTTCAGTTTTCCTCCATTCCCTCTAGAATTTTTTTCAGTTGAGTTTTTCAAATCACAAGCTATACAATATCCACCCATTGCATTTGGTTGCTGTGCCTGTTAATTTCTAACAGCCCCCTACTTTTTATTTGTTTATCGAAGTAATAGAAATATAGTAAAAGTACCCAAATTGAGTGCTTGATGAATGCTTAGAAAATGAACAACCCATGTAACTACTACTCAGATAAATATAGCGCACATCACTAGCACCCCAGAAGTTTCCTGGTCATTTTGTGTGCACCTGCCCTCCAAGATAGCTACTGTTCTATTACCATGGATTGATTTTGCCTGTTTTTTTACTTCATATGAATGGAGTCACACAGAATGTCAGTTTTTTGGTCTGGTTGCTTCGGGGGAAATCTTTTAAAAAACTCAGCTGAGGTATAATTTATATGTAATAAACTGTGCTCACTTAAGATGTGTAGTTCAGTGAGTTTTAAAACAGGGATGCCCCCATGAAACCACCACCACAATTAAGATACAGAACATTTCTATTGCCCTGAAAAGTTTCCTCATGTCACATTGTAGTCATTCCCTCCCCACAGTCCCAGCTTTCAGGCAACTATTAATTTATTTTCTGTCACTAGGGATTATTTTGCATTTTCTAGAATTTTTAATAAATTAAGTCATATGATATGTACTCTTTTGTGTCTGGCTTCCTTCAGGGAGTATAATGATTTGGTTATGTGGTTGCATGTATTAGTAGTTTGTTTCTTTTTTTTTTTTTTTTTTTTGCGGTACGTGTGCCTCTCACTGTTGTGGCCTCTCCCGTTGTGGAGCGCAGGCTCAGCGGCCATAGCTCACGGGCCCAGCCGCTCCGCGGCATGTGGGATCTTCCCGGACCGGGGCACGAACCCGTGTCCCCTGCATTGGCAGGCGGACTCTCAACCACTGCGCCACCAGGGAAGCCCAGTAGTTTGTTTCTTTTCATTACTCAGGACTATTCTATTATATAGGCAGTCCCCATTTTGTCTATTTATTCATTTTGTGTATTTATTCATCGTTGGTTTATATTTGGGTTGTTTACAGGTTTGGCTTATTATGAATAAAACTGCTTGTGGTACAGATATTTATGTGGGCATATTTTCATTTCTCTTAGATAAATAAATGCCTGAGAGTGAAGTGGCTGAGTTGTACATTATGTATGTATAAAATTTTAAAAAAACAATATAACTGTTCTCCAAAGTGGTTGTGCCATTTTACATTCACACCATCAATTTATGAGCATTCCAATCGTTTTACATCCTTGCCAACCTTTGGGAAGGTCACTCTTTTAAATTTTAATTGTACTATTATCACACTGCAGTTTTAATTTGTATCTCCTGATAATTAATGATATTGTCAAGGTTTACATGTACTTATTTGCCGTCTGTATAACCTCTTTTGCGAAGAATCTTCAAATCTTTGCCTCTTTTTTTCCCTCTGAATTGTAGGAGTTCTTTATGTATTCTGCATACAAGTCCTTTGTCAGATATGTATGTTGCAGATGTTCTCTTATATGTCAGTGGCTTATGAAAAGCAGTTTTTAATTATGACTATGCTTTTAGTTCCTTTTTAAGAAATCTTGGTGTACTCCAAGGTTGCAAAGATTTTTTTCCTATGATTTCTTCTGAAAGTTTGGTCTATGATCTATTTTGATGGAATATTTATGTATGGTATAAAGTAAGGGTCAGCATTCTGCCACTTCCCCCACCCTCCCAGTATGGTATCCAGTTGTTTTAGCCCTATTATCAAAAAGATACTCTACTCCCTCATTGAATTACCTTGGCATCTTTGTCAAAAATAAATTGACCATTTATGTGGGAGTCTATTTTTGGACTCCCGATCTGTTCTCTTGATTCATTTATGTATCCTTTCCTTAATAACACACTGTTTTGATTAGTGTGGCTTTATAGTCAGTCTTAAAATCAAGTAGTGTGAGTTCTCCAACTCTGTACTTCTTTATTAAAATTGCCTTGGCTCTTTCAGTTAATTTGCGTTTCATATTATATACATTTTAGAATCAGTGTGTCAATTTCTACAAAAAGTCCTGCTGGGATTTTGATTGGGATTGCATTGAAACTTTAGATTGATGTTTGAGAGAAATCCCATTTTGACAATATTGAATCCTTCAATCCATGAATATGCTATATCTTTCCATTTATTGAGCTATTTAGTTTCTTTCTACAGTGTTTTATAGGTTTCCGTACAAAGGTTTTGCATGTACTTCATGTTTTGGGATGGCATAATAAATGGAATTGTACTTTCAGTTTTATTCCCCAGTTGTTCATTGCTGGTGTTAGAAATAGTAATGAGTTTTGACCTTGTATCATTTGACTTTCCGAATTCGTTTGTTACTTCTGGTCCTTTTTGTAGATTTTAAAGCTTTTCTACATACATGATATGTCATCTGTAAATACAGTTTTACTTCTTTCCATGTAATCTTTATTTAATGTTTGTTTCGTATTTTTTGTTTTATTAATCCAGTCTTAAATCTTTTTTAATGGAGATATAATTGATTTATAACATTAAATTAGTTTCAGATGTACAACTTAATGATTTGATATTTGTATATATTGCAAAATGATCACCACAGTAAGTCTAGTCAACATCTATTGCCACACATGGTTATAAATATTTTTCTTGTGGTGAGAACTTTTAAGATCTACTCTCTTAGCAACTTTCACCTGTACAATACAGTATTATTAACTATTGTCACCATGCTTGTACATCTCCATGACTTACTTTGCAAGTGGAAGTTTATATTTTTTGACCACCAAAAGATAACCTTTTGACAGTCTTTTAAGTATTTATTTCAGATGCAGGAAACTTATAATACAGTCATTTGCCACTATGATTCTGTCTTCTGTATTACTGTTGCCGAGTAGATCAACCCCTTGCCAAGACATTTTTGTTAAACAATCAATATTTATTTAGATTTTACCACACATTTTACTCTTCATTCCATCCTGCATTCCGTGCATTCATCTGGGAGCTTTTTCTTCTGCCCAAATAACTACCTCTATACTGAAGAGAAGTGTTTCCTTTCATGTGGAATTTGTTTTCTTCTTCCAGAGAGATGTTACTATCTGGCAGGTGGATACTGAGCAAGTCATGTTGATCTAATCAAGAATTGAAGATTTTTTTCCCCAAAGCTGTGCCTCGTCTGTTTCCCTTTTGTCCTAACAACTCTGGCCCATACGGTTTCTCACCTGAACTTCTGTGGTGTTTACCATGGCCTTTTGTCCTTAGCAGGTCCTAACTTCCAATTTTTGTCTCCCCAACACTGTTAAACTAAGAAAATTCCTCCTTGGATTTTTAGTCTATTTGCAATTGATTTTTGCTGGGTTGCTTGGCCTCTTACTCCACACATGTGTAGCAAATGTCTTGAAGGGAAATTGCATTGGGAATGTTGGACTTACTCCTCTATGGTCTCCCTTTACCAGAAATCTGAGCCCCTTAAGTCCTAGCTGCTGCTTCTGAAACCCTTAACTTCAGCTTTTGTCTCTTCAACTCAGAGAAACTGTTGCAAGCTATAGGTTGCTATTTTCTACCTGGTCTACTCTCCTGCAAGGCAAATTACTAACACCCTTAGGACAAAAAGCTGCCCAAACAATAGGGCTCGTGTCAAAGGGCTTTCTTTCTCTGCAGAATATAGGCTGCTTGAATCCTGGCTACCTTGGTGGTTCTGCAACGCTTTCAAATAGCTAATCTCATTCTTTTTTTCATGCAACATTATAATTGTTTTCTATGGGTGGATTAATCTCATACAACTTACTCCTTTATAACCAGGAGCACAGCTCTTCAAGGTATATTTTAAGAAAGGCCCTCTCCCCTCCTCCCCCACCCCCCAACCAGGTCACACATACCCCCATTTTTAAAGATGCCATTTGTTTGTTGAAGAATGGGTCATTTTTCCCCCATGGAATATCTCACACTTTGGATTTCTAATTCTTTCCTTATAGTGTCATTGTTTAATATGTTTCTCTATTCCTCATATTTCTAACAAATATTTAGTTAGATTTAGACATTGTTAGGTAATAGCATATCATGAGGGCATTGTGTATCTCCTTCTGCATCACATCCTGAGCCACAAAATGCAATGGTTCCCAAACTTTCATTTACATTGGAATCACCTGGGAAATCTTTAAAAAGATTAAAAAAACCCAAAACTACTGATGCCCGATTTAATTGGTGGGGTGGGACGTAAACTGAACATTGAGATTTTTGAAAGCTCTCTCCACCATCCGCAGGTCATTCAAATGTTCCACAGAGTTTGAGAACCACTGATGTAATGTCTGGTTATCCCACTTTTAGTTATGTTAGGATTGATTCATAGATTCCGGTGTTCTCAGTCTGATCCCTTCAATATGAAGTTCCCCCATCAAGCTTTAAGCCAGTGTTTCAGTGTTTAGCCAGTGGTTGCCTAGTTCCATTATTTCATTAAAAGATGCAAAGTGGGGAGTTGCTAATTCTTTCATTCCTCCTGCTCTTATTAGTTGTGAATGCTCCATAAAGAAGAACTTTTAATTCCTGTTTGGTTAGCTTGAAGTGCAGTCCATTTAAGAGTAAATGCTTAAATATTTCCCCTCCTTTTATATATTTTCTCAATTATGAGTTGCTACCCTAACAACTTCCAAAGGTAACCAACAATTTAAAAAATACCATTGTGGCACTCATGGTTTTTAATAAGTTAATCTATTTCATTTTATCATATTCATTGTTTTTTTTGATATTGAAATGGATTCATCTTTGGTCAGTAGGAGCCCCTTTCAAGTTGGCTTTAAGTCATTTTGATATGACTCTAGTAGTCTTTGATAGCTTCCTATGAAAAACTTCCCTGGCTCACTGTGTCCATGTCCTGCCCTAGATCTGGAATTAGCCATTTCTTCAAGGATCCTTGGTTCCTTTCAAAAGAAAGGAAGTGCTTAAGAGACCAAAGTAGAGGCTCCTTAATCCTCAGTCTATTCCTCATTTCTCCCATTTTATTTGACCAAGAGTAATAATAACTGCATCATTATTTTAGTTCTACCACCTGTTTCATGTTTGTCTTAGGATACTTAACTTCTCTGTGCCTGTGTTCTTATCTATAAAATGGGGATGGTGATTGAAATAATACAGGCATAATGCTTGCCCCAATGGCTTTTTAACAGAGAGCCAACAGGAGTAATGGTGTGGTGGTGGTGGTAGTACTAGTTGTTATATAGCAATAATGGTAGTAGTGGTGGTAGCAGTTCATTTTTTTCAACAAATTATTATGTACCCACTGTGTGTAAGCACTGGTCACAGGCAGAAGTGGTAATGGTGCTAGTAGTAGAAGTCATCATAGCAGTAGTAGTAGTCATTTAGTTTTTTAATAAATAATTACATGTGAGGTACTATACTGGGCACTGGGGATGCAGTGGTAATCAAGACAGCTGTCGTCACGTCTTCAAGGAGAAAGACAGAAGACAAGTACAGTGGCAAATATAAATTATTATTATGGATCCAAAATTGTTCACTTAGGTATTTGTCTACGTTAAGGGCTAAAATTTCAAGTAGTTGCATACCAGCAAAATCACTGCTTCAGAATGGTGTTGTCCAAACGGCCATATTGAAATGTCTTCTACCTAAGCGTCCCATTCATATCGAAGTCACTACATTTTTGTCCTAAGCACCTTTCCCTGGAAGAGAATTACTTTTAATAAAGGATGGTTCTTTGCAGTGAATTACAGGATTAAAACTGGGGCTTCTCTCTTCTTTCTGCTATTTCCCTCTGGTGCTGCCCGGTGTTCCTAGTGAGCAGCTGGTCCCCAAGGAAACTCACCCCTCCTGAAATTGGAAAAGTGCCCTTGCTGAGGACTTGGTGTCAGAGGAGTGGAAAAGTGCCATCAAAGGAAGAGTTTCTGCAGAACCCAGAGGCAGGAAGCCACTTGGCTCTCTCTTACTTCAGAGTGAAAATGAGGTCACAGGATGTCCCTTTCTGTGAATGACTGTATAAAAGGCCAAGAGAAAACTTCCTCTTGTCCTGCAGCTAAAAGTATCCTCATGCTGTGAAGGAGCCACTTTTTTGGCTCTTTGTGCAGTCGCCAAAAGACAGTCTCAGCAGGGCAGGTGTGTAGGAAGCCAGCAAGGTGAGAGCAGTTATTTTCCTCTCTCACACTTCGGGTGATGCTTACTTTCTCTACATGGAGAAAGCCTCTTAATTGGAAAGGGAATAACAGATTTTTCAACTTCTTGCCATTCCTGATCCTTCTTTACTTTTTTTCCGACCGAATGGGAATTGCCCAGACTTCAGCCTCCTATTGGGAAGTGTACCAATCCACAGGAATCAATCCAAACCCCTATTGTGGGAAATGGACTATTTTAACTGCAGGAGATGTCTATGTCTGCTCTTTACCTCAGTGAGCTTGCTGTCTGGAGGATTGTATGGTCAGGTCACTCAAGGTGGCTGTTCTCTTACTCTCTGTATATCCCCGGCTTGACCAGTGCCTGCTTCACCTATACCCTACTCACATGACTGACCTCCCTACGTATTTGCCCCAGGCCCCAGCTGGTGATTGTTCTTATCAAAGGGACAGTGAGGGGTGTGCCCCTCTGCTAATTTTCCTAGTAACCGATGAGCCAGCCTGACTTCAGTTCCCCAACTGGCAGTCTCCTCCCAGCCAACCTGGCAGCAAAGACTGCCACCATGTCCCGCCCACTGACCACCGGTCGGGGTGTCGCTCCAGGACCTTGTTTCAGATGTGTAAGCTCCCCCATCTATTAAACGATTGATGTCTCTGTTGCTGACTCCAGGCTCTTCCTTTTGTCTTAAAGCTGGGCAAGCACAGGACTTGTAGGCCTGCGGGGTGCAGCCCAATAAGGACAGAGGTAAAAGTCATTCATTCTACAAATCTTAATTGAATCTGCATGGGGTTCTAGGACCAACACACAAAGCCAACAATGTTTGCTGTCTGTTCCTTTACGATAAAGTTTACCAGCCCTGCTCTTGGACATTTACTCTGTGGCTTCTTTTCTGTGGTATAATGGTCATGAGTATGGGCTCAGTGTTAGATGGTCTTGGGTTCAAATCTTGGCTTAGCCTAAGAATTACTATGCAGTCTTAGGCAAGTCACTTCACTCCTCTGAGCTTTAGTCTCTTTATCTGTCACAAGGAAAAACTAAGAGTCAGTCAGACACCAGATATTTATGGAGTGTCCATGATATATTAGGAACTTCTTTCTTAGGCACAGGGATGAAGTCAGATAACAAACACGCACAAACATAAATGAGATGGTTTCAAATTTTGATAAATAGAGCAAGGTAGTTGTGGAGGGATAGAGTAGTATGGTTGTGTGGTTTGTGTGTTTAAAAAAAAGAGATGATTCAAGAAGGAGGGGGCAGGCTGCTGTCAAATACTGCTAAGTGGTTAAGTGAAGAGAGGCCAGAAATTGGCCACCAGCTTTGGCAAGATGTGGTTTGTTGATGACCTTTACTAGGGACCTGCTATGAATAGCCTCTGACCTTTATATGTTCATAATAAAGGGAAAGTACGTGCTGTTTCTGGCTTTTTAAAGAATCTAGAATGATCCTTTAAAGGAAATGAAACCTATAGTTAAGCCGAATTTTTAAAAAATCTGTAGGGAATGTTATATTTCTGACTCCAATAATTGCATTATAGATAATAGAAAAAAAAGGTAATGGCTGCTGACTACACTTTTAGTTTGTTCTAGTTACTCAGGTCTGCTGCAGTACCTCCAAAATATCCTGTTGTTAGGGTACTTGTTAAAAACATTTTTTTTAATAAAAATCTTTTACATATGGGAGCATAAAAGTGACCAAGTCAAAATGAATCCCAGTGATTTTTAAACACACATTAAAGCCAAAGTTTACAAGCAGCATTTACAGCTAATTAGAATGGACTCGTTTCTGGGTGTCTGGCATAGGGACATGTTCTCCTGAAATTCTTTCTCCCTTTGTTATTTAACACAGTGGTTTTTTTCATCTTGTTGCTTATCTCCAGCCATCAGAGGAAACTCTGGCCAAATAGTGTGGCATCACTGGGGAGAAAACGCCATTTCCCTGGGTAAGGAAGGAGAAAAAAAAAGGCCAACTCCTATTGATTTCCGTTTCTCAGACAGAGTGATGCCTTTAACACTCCATAATGAAAGTTTTTATATGTGAGAGGGATTACCAACATTGGGCCGTTATTGTCCTTTGATGTGCCCCAGAAATATTACAGTAGAAGTTATTAAGGAATAAACTGTGGGACACCAACTGTTCTGACAATGTGGCTTGTCACTTTGCCCCAAGCCAGTTTATGTGGCAGCAAATTTTCTTTTTTTCCTTTTTCCTTTTTTTATAATTAGAGAGGGATGTGAGAGTAGATTGTCAGCCTGTTTCACTTCAGGACAGAAAATAAATGGAGCCTTAAAATTAACAACAGTATCTAGGCATTGGTGTGGAATGTGCACATTTCCCCAGCTTTTGCCCATTTTATAGATGAGGAAAGTGAAGCTCATAGAAGTCAGGAGTTGGCCAAGGTCACAGTGCTAATTGGATGCCCACCTGGGAACATGAAGCTGGCTTATGCTTCTCATTCTGGTGATTTCCACTTAAAGCATAGCTGTCTCTGCGTCCACTCGGAAGGAAGGTTAAAATTGTTTAAAGGCTGGAAACTGACGAAATATGAGGAATCACGTGCTGTGAGACTGTGCGTTCCCCAGCTTTCCACTGAACTGGAAATCGTTGGGGCACCGCTGTGGGTCTGAAACCTTTCCCTGGCAGCTGGGCTTGGTGTCTGCAGAGGCGAATTGTGTCTCGTGTTTAAATCTCACAGATGGAAATGGGGCAGCGCCTGGGTGTGGGCTCATGCTTTCTCTTCGCTTACTCAGATTAAGCTGCCTAACTTTGTTCCTGGGGAGGCTGCAGGTTTGTCAGGGGTCAGCTAGCATTTCCAAACAGCTCTCCAGAATGCGGGGGGTATACATTTCCCTTTACCAAGTGACGGCAGACACAGTCACTGCAGAACAGCTCGAAAGATTTTGGATTGCTTTATTTGGCACCTTTTGTTAATCTAAAGGACATCGCATCATGCCATTTTTTCTTAACTGTTTTGATCCTTGATTTTATAGATTCTCAGGTAAGGAATGTTCCAAGTGTGTAAATATCACCTTTATTATATTTAAATAGAATTATTATTAATTGTATTTCTTTATTTTTTATTTCGTTTTGGCTGCGTTGGGTCTTCGTTGCTGCACACGGGCTTTCTCTAGTTGCGTCGAGGGGGGGCTACTCTTCGTCGTGGTGCACGGGCTTCTCATTGCAGTGGCTTCTCTTGTTGCGGAGCACGGGCTCTAGGTGTGCGGGCTTCAGTAGTTGTGGCATGTGGGCTCAGTAGTTGTGGCTTGCAGGCTCCAGAGCACAGGCTCAGTAGTTGTGGCACACGGGCTTAGTTGCTCCGCAGCATGTGGGATCTTCCCGGACCAGGGCTTGAACCCGTGTCCCCTGCATTAGCAGACGAATTCTAAACTACTGCGCCACCAGGGAAGTCCCTAATTGTATTTCTAATAACAATAACTATTATTATTATTAATAATAGACTAATAAATGTCTATTGTGTGTTTTCTGAGGGTCTAAGCATTGTGCTAACAGCTTTACATGTATCGTTTGATTTAATCCTTTAATCCTTTAGTCCTGCCATATAGAAGCTTTTATTATTTGTCTTTTATAGATAAAAAAATGGAGACCCAGTGAGGTTAAGAAATTTGCCCAAGATTCCACAGCTAGTAAGTGGTATAGTCAGGATGTGGAATCAGGTGATGTTACTCGTACCGCATGTTTCTAACCACCATACACACTGCCTTCTTGGTGCAGGCTAATAAACTGAGGATATTTTGAGCAAAATTTTCTGCCTATGAGTTAAAGGCCTTTTAATTTATTTTTTAAATTAGAGATTGGCTTTTCTTTCAGACTTGTCTTAATCTACACTTGCATTTGCTAGAGGAGGAAACTGAAGCCCAGAGAAGTAAAATGTCAGCAGTATGGCTCCATCTTCTTACGTGCTCCCTCTTTCCTCCCTTTTCCTTTGCTTACAAGGCACCCACTTCTGAACGAGTTCAGTATCAAATTTCAAGGCTCTGCATTATCAATAATTCGCTTAGTGCTCAAAGGCTGAAGAAGCTGTGCTTTTTTTGTTTGTTTTCTCAAGGTCTAGAATGAACCTCTGTTATATTGTCGGAGAAGGTGGGAAATCTTTTAAATCAATTCTTAAAAGAAAGAGAACTTTGTTTTTTAACTCCTTCCTTGATGACACTGACTTTTAGAAATAAGACATTCACTTTAAGGTTTATTAATTGAGAATAAGATAAAGACGTTAGGATTGTGTCCTTTTCATGATTTTGGGAATTAGGGAGAAATTATGGCTACTAAGGTGGTTGTAGAATATATTATAAACTATCGCCACAGAGTTCTTTTGAGCAATCTGAGAGATGTGGGATGCATTTTTATCTGATTAGGTTTGTTGGTAAACCAGACCTGGAAACCAGGACCTGAATTTTATTTTGTGTCTGTCACCACTTTATCATGGTGGTAGAAATCATGTTTTTGCCCTGCATTTGGAGAAGAGACACCTTCCTCCGACACCTCTTTTGTACTCAGATTAATCAGGTTGTCTGTGACTACAAAAGCAAAAGACTTTGAGCCCTCCGGTAATGGGCCCATTTTAACTTTAATTTTGGAGCTAAGACAGTTATATTTTATCTGAAGAGATGTGCAGGTGTAAAAATCATGTGCTAAAAGTGTTTCCTGTGGATAACCTGGTCCTTCCATCCCCGGTGGTAATTGAGAGATTGGAACTCCTGGCACAAGTCAGAAAAATCATCCTCATACATCATTCTCTCCTTGACTACTGTAACCATTCTTAGAGGAACTAACAGTTTAAAAATTAGGTAACCCCTGAGAGATGCTTGTGGCTGTCTTCATGATTTTCCCCCAATTTTGGAAGTTAACAGTTCTCTTGTGATGATAAAAAGCAGCCCTGCGTCCCCAGACTCTCCCTGATCATACACAACACATTCCATTTGAAATTAGATGCTTCACCTTAATGTGCCAGAGACTTCGGCACAGTCAGTTCAAATTTAGGAGTCCTACCCATGGTGTTCCATGTATCCATCTCTAAATCGTAGGAGAAAACGCTGGTCATCTGTCCAGTCTGTGTAGCTGTGGAGGACAAACAGTTACAACAAGCAATAGCTGACTCTTTTCCCTGTTGTATCTTGTAGGAAACTGGGTTTTTGCGGTACCCAAAGAGAGTTATTGTTTGCTGTGCAAATGAGGAGAGTCGGGTTTTAAAACAGTTTTAAGATTGCTCTGGAGGAAAGGAACAGTCTCTGATTAAGTCAGTATCTGGGGGATGCTGTGTGACACACACATGGTGGCATATGGTGGAGGTGGATGGACTGAGGCCCAGAGAAACTTCGGAGACTATTTGATGGATTTATCTGACACTCTGAATTAGACAGTGCCCCAGGAGATGAAAGCAGCAGATTTTTCATGAGGGTTTTCCTTCCCTGCTAACTTCCCCACTTCTCTAAGGGTTAATTAATTTTTGTTTCTTTACCCAAGGAACCTGCCTCTGGATTAGGTTGATGACAGACTGATGAATGGACAGGTCTGACAAGCACAGGCATTTTTGCCATCTGCCTTCTGTGTTTCTGCTTGAATCCTCTTGGGGTAAATCAGAATCATAGTTTGTGAAACAATGCACAGGCGTTGGAAAGACAGGCCCCTATTTTTAGGCTCTCTGGAAATGTTTCCCGTTATTTGATTTTGGCGGTTTCAGTCATATCTTCTAATACGGTTTCATACAAATGTAATCTGGCTTCCCCAGCCTAGTACAACCCAAATCAAAATATTATACCTCTTCACAGCTGTAAATCCTTCCTCAAATTAAAGCTCTGAAACTTAATCTGCTAGAGGTCTACAGAGAAGGAGGGGCGCCTCCAGCACCCCACCACGAATAGCATTAAGCATCTAATGACAACTTGACAGAGACTTTTATCTTTTGTCCCCTGTGAAATAAAATCTTCAGAGTTATCTGCCTCTTCTTTGAAACTTAGCACAAGCTGTACTGGGCCAGGTGTCTCAAAGGTGATACCAAGAGGGCAGAAACTGAGAGCTGTTCTTTTTTTTTTTTTTAACCCATTTCTTTCTGGGTTGCCTTTTTTTTTATTACCTGGGAAGAAATGAGGGTAAATCTGAGATGTGGCTACTTTCCAAAAAGGTTAAAGACACAGAGTCGCAAAATCCCAACAGGGACTCACACAGGAGATTGATGAATTAATTGACCCCACCAATTAACCAATGAATTAATTACTCTGTGTAAAGCAGAGTGAAGCCAAGAAAGGACAGGGGTGGGTAAGTCTTAGCTGAGAGGGAGGATCAGAAAATGAGAGATCTGGATGAGGTGAGGTTCCTGACTGCACTCAACTGACAGTGTGGGTGAGTGGGCAGGGGGCCAGGCAGTCTGCGGGCAAGGCTGGCGTGAGGCTCACAAAGAGGTGCACGTTAGCGCCAGGATCCCACGTAAGAGACACGACCCAGTCCTTAGGTCTGGAACACAGTTAATTCCCAGGGAGGCTTGTTGTGGTGGTTCAATGGCTACCTTTTAATCCTTATTATTTCAGGAATTTTCTAGGGCTTCTGAACCAGTTCCTTTTAAGGCAGGGCTCTGACTGCTTTGGGAAGAAACCTGATTCTTTCAGTTCTAAATAAGAGGACAAGCCTCTATCCTCTGTGATTTTCCAGGGAATTGCTAGGCATTTAGGTCTCCCTGTGGCCTATCTGTGGGCTGATTATTCAGAATCATTTGCCTTCTTTTCAACAGCATCTTTCTGGGGGTGAACTTCCTCACACTGCTTTTCATTTACAAAACTGAAGGGACCACAGTCTGTTCTATGGTATCAGTTACAGATACCAGAATATACCTCTTGTTTCCTGAGATTACTTTGGAAATGAGGCCAGACCTTTTGGCTAGAAGACTCTTGGGTTATTTTATTGATACATAGAGTCCCTGAGGACATAGGTGTCACGCAGTGTCCCATTCTGAACCAGTCTCTGGGAGGATACTTTCAGAAAAATACTGTAAGACAAACTGTCCTCTCATCACTTTCATCCCCAGCATGGCCAGTATGACAAAGGAACAGGAGCAAGTTATCATTCATTCAAAAACTATATTTTGAGAGCAGCTAACAAGTATCAGGCAAGCCAGGTAGTGTTTTAGGATCTCAGAAAAGTGCAGTGTAGAAAATAGATAGTATCCCTGACTCATGATGGTCACATTGCCATCTTTGCATGGATACTGTGTTTTAAACATTGTAAGTAGCCTGAAATAACTTGGGATTTCTCGCTAGAGGGATGCAGTGTGCAAATGCCCATTATATCAATTAGTCGAGGCAACAGAAAGAACAAAGGAAAAACAGGAGAAACATTATTCTGAAATCTGACTAGTGAAGGCTATTCAGCTTTAAGGGACAAGAACTTATCAGAGAGTTAGCAAATTAGTTTTATTTTATTTTTTCCCTTGAGTTTACTTCAGTTCTGCTCTAATATTAGACATTACTTTGGTCATGCTAAGCTAGGTTCTACTGTGATAATAAGCAACCTCCAAGTCTTGGACGCTTAAAGGGAAGTTTTTTGGAGTTTTACTCCTGGAATGACAGTGTGAGGAGCCCCACAGATCTATTCCCCAGCAAAAACCCATAACTGGTGAAAATAGTAAATAGAAGCCGAACCATTTAAAGTCTCTGGAATTGTCCTAACCATATACAGCAAATGAAAAATTATTTGTTTAAGAAAATCTACTAAACCTTGGTAAGAGCAGCAGGGATCAGAGGCACTTGCAGTACCACCTGCTCCTTCCTCACCCCCACCCAGCCAGATGGAAGCTCAGCCAGATGGAAGCTCTACTCTGGGCAGATGTGGCCAAGAAGATGGAGCTAACTTTTCCCTCAGATTCCAGTCAAGGGATGTGGTATCTCTTTTAGAAAGGCAGGCCACCAGCTCTTCTTATCCCCTCCAGCTCTGAGTTACAGAGGCTAATTCCTGGTGAGCATAGCTGAAAGGTTAGAGGCTACATTCCTCCACCCAGCTGACGCTCAGAGGGCAGAGGCTCTGCTCCAGGTGCAGCCCGCTGAAGGTACTGAGATACGTATCACCTTTGCTCAGCTTTCTGGAGACAGTGGTTCCACCCTGGGAGAGGCCAGTGAATTCTTCCAAAGGCTGCCACCCCTAACCAGATCCCTGTTCACAAAGCAAGAGTATCATTCCAATCCAAATCTCCAGAGCAGTGGCTCAGAGATTTTGCTAGGAAGAGAGGCAGGCTTTAAGAATAGAGGGCTCTCATTGTTAATCAACTATACTCCAATATAAAATAAAATTTTTTTTTAATTAAAACAAAAAAAAGAATAGATGGCTCTGAAGCTTACTGAAAGAAACTCACGTGATTTGAAACTGGAGAATTTTAAACCCAATGGTGCTCTCCAAAACAATAGGGATTGTGGTGGTGAACAATTAAGAGGAGGTTAGTAGCTCTATGAGACCAATGAGCTAAACCATAGCTCACCTATCGGGGAAGAACTACCCTCCTGGGGTCAGAAAAAACTGGCCTCAAAAACCACCCCTGGAAGCAGCAGCATAGCACAGGGAGGTCAGCTCAGTGCTTTGCGATGACCTAGAGGGGTGGGATGGGGAGGGTGGAAGGGAGGCTCAAGAGGGAGGGGCTGTGGGGATATATGTATGCATATGGCTGATTCACTTTGTTGTACAACAGAAAAAACAAACAAACAAACTAAACAACACCCTTGCAAAGGAGCCAGAATTTAATTGGATCAAATTGTGGAGCAGTTTGTACTCCCAGGGCATTATTGAAAGCAATAGATCAGCTGGAAATTAGTGAAGCCTAACAGCTGGATGTGACACCAAACAATGCAGACAGCTAACAGATGGCAGGGGGAGGGGATGGGGGGGGAGGAGGGTTGGAGATAATCAAAGAGAGCCTTGAAAGCACATTCTTTTCTAGTGTACATGGAATGTTCTCCAGCTACACTGTAAAACATACCTCAAAACATTTAAAAGGATTGAAATCATATAAAGTATGTTCTCTGGCCACAACAGTGTAGAATTACAAATCAATAAAAGAAAATTGGGAAATTTACAGATATGTAGAGATTAAACAACACATTCCTAAATAATCAATGGGCCAAAGAAGGAATTACAAGGAAATGAGAAAAACATTTGTGATAAATGAAATTTAAGACATGTCAAATTTATGGGATACAACTAAAACAATGCTTAGGGGAAATTTATAGCTCTAAGCACTTGTATTTAGAAAGGAAGAAAGATTTCAAACCAGTAACGTATCCTTTCACCTTAAGAAACTGCAGAAAGAAGAGAAAAATGAATCCATAGCAAACAGGGGACAGAAATAATAAAGATTGGAGCAGGAATTAATGAAATAGAGAAAAGAAAAACAAATAGAGAAAAGCAACCTAAGGGAAAGTTGCCTCTTTGAAAAGATCAACAAAACTGACAAACCTTTAGCTAGACTGACTGAGGAGAAAAAAGAGAAAACTCAAGCTACCAAAATCAGGCATGATGAAGGGGGCATTACTACTGACTCTACAGAAAGAAAAGATTATAAGGGAATACTATGAACAAATATATGTCACCAAGTTAGATGAAATAGACAAATTACTAGAAATATACAAATTAGTAATGCTGACCCAAGCAATATAAAATCTGAATAGATTAATAATAAATAAAATAAAGAGATTGAATTGGTAATTAAAAATACCCCACCAAGAAAAGCCCAGGTACAGATAGTTTCACTGATGGGTTCTACCAAACATTTAAAGAACAATTAATACCAATTCTTTATAAAACTGTTCCAAAAATTAGAAAAAAGAGAATATTTCCCAATGCATTCTGATCACAAATATCCTGATATCAAAACTGGACAAAGACATCACATGTAAAGAAAACTACAGACCAATACCTCAAGATATAGACACAAAACTTCTACTGGAAACTACAGCCAAGGCAATTAGGCAAGAAAAAGAAAGAAAATGCATCCGTAGTTGAAATGAAGAAGAAAAACTATCTCTATTAGCAGATGACATCTCATGTATATAGTAATCCTAAGGAATCTACTAAAAAAACTATTAGAAATAGTAAACAAGCTCAGTAAGTTTTCAGGATAAAAGATCAATATACAAAAGACAATTAATTACATTTCATTTCTCTTGAAATAAACAATCAGAAAAAGAAATTAAGAAATGGATTCCATTTATAATGGCATCAAAAAGAATAAGATGTTTAGGAATAAATTTAATAAAATGGTGCAAAACTTAAATCTGAATCTACATCCTATTATTGAGAGAAATTAAAGAAGACCTTAGTAAATGGAAAGATGTTTTTGTGTTTGTAGATAAGAAGACTTTATGCTGTTAAAATGGCAGTACTCCCTGGAATGACCTACAGAGTAAATTTATGCAGTCCCTACCGAAATCCCAGCTGGGTTCTTTGCATCCTAAAACAACGTAAAAAAAAAACTTCAGGAGGGGCTTCCCTGGTGGCACAGTGGTTGAGAGTCTGCCTGCCAATGCAGGGGACACGAGTTCATGCCCCGGTCCGGGAAGATCCCACAAGCCGCGGAGCGGATGGGCCTGTGAGCCATGGCCACTGAGCCTGCACGTCTGGAGCCTGTGCTCCGTAACGGGAGAGGCCACAACAGTGAGAGGCCCGCGTACCGCAAAAAAAAAAAAAAAAACTAAAACACTTCAGTGGAACCAAAATAGCCAAGATAATCTTGAAAAACAAGTATTTGGGTTGGCCAAAAAGTTGTTTCGGGTTTTTCCCTAATCTTATGGAAAAACCTGAACAAACTTTTTGGCCAACCTGATTCAAACTTGGAGGACTTCCTGATTTCAAAAACTTACAAGTCTACAGTAATCAAGACATTGTGTTATTGGGATAAGGAAAGACATGTAGATCAATGGAGTGGAATTGAGATTCCAGAAAGAAACCCTCACATTTACGCTCAATGATTTTCAAAAAGGCTGCCAAAACAATTCAATAGAGAAAGAATAATCTGTTCAACAAATGATTCTGAGCCAACTAGATATCCACAAGCAAAAGAACACCCTACCTCACACCATATTCAAAATTTACCTTGAAATGGTTCAAATACCAAAATATAAGAGCTAAAACTATAAAACTCCTACATGAAAACATAAGTATAAATCTTGACCTTGGATTAGGCAATGGATTTTTAGATATGATGTTAAAAACACAAACAAAAAAAGAAAAATCAGATGGATTGGATGTCATTAAAATGAAAACTTTTGTGCTTCAAAGGATACCATCAAGAAAGTGGAAAGATAATTCACACAATGGGAGAAAATATTTACAAATTGTATATCTGATGAGGGAGTTGTATCTAAAATATATTAAAAAATTATACAGAGGGAAAACATATGGGAACATATGTATATGTATAACTGATTCACTTTGTTATAAAGCAGAAACTAACACACCATTGTAAAGCAATTATACCCCAATAAAGATGTTAAAAAAAAGATTATACAACTTAATAATTTAGAGACAACCCAATTATCTGTTCTGTTCTATAGATATTTATCCAGAAAAGTTATACAAATAGATATTTATCCAGAAAACTTACACAAATAGCGAATTAGCCCATGGAAGAATGTTCAGACTCATTAACCATCAGAAAAATGCAAATCAAACTTACAGTGAGATACCATATCATATCCACTGAGATGGCTATAATCAAAAGGAGGATGTAGAGAAATTGAATACACTATTGTGTATCGCACCTTATGCACTGGTGGTGGGAATATAAAATGGTACAGGAGGAGGAGCTTCAAGATGGTGGAAGAGTAAGACATGGAGATCACCTTCCTCCCCACAAATACATCAGAAATACATCTACATGTGGAACAGCCTCCTACAGAACACCTACTGAATGCTGGCAGAAGACCTCAGACTTCCCAAAAGTCAAGAAAATCCCCATGTACCTCTGTAGGGCAAAAGAAAACAGATAAAACAGAGACAAAAGAATAGGGATGGGACCTACACGCAGAGTTAGGGCCAAATCCAAAGCTGAACCCCAGGAGCTGTGCAAACATAGAAGAGAAAGGGAAATCTCTCCCAGCAGCCTCAGGAGGAGTGGATTAAATCTCCTCAATCAACTTGATGTACCCTGCATCTATGGAATACCTAAATAGACAGCAAATCAGTCCAACCTGAAGAGGTGGACTTTGGGAGCAACAATATATATATATTTTTTCCCTTTTTCTCTTTTTGTGAGTGTGTATGTTTCTGTGTGGGATTTTGTCTGTACAGCTTTGATTTTACCATTTGTCCTACGGTTCTGTCTGTCTTTTTTTGTTTCGTTGGGTTTTTTTTAGTATAGTTTTTAGCGCTTGTTATCATTGGTGGATATCTTTTTTGGTTTGGTCACTCTCTTCTTTCTTTCCTTTTTTTTTTTAAATTACTTAAAAAATTACTTTTTACTTTTTAGAATTTTTTATTTTAATAACTTTATTTTATTTTATCTTTTCTTTCTCTTTCTTTCCTTCTTTCTTTCTTTCTTTCTTTCTTTCTTTCTTTCTTTCTTTCTTTCTTCTTTCCTTCCATCCTTCCTTCCTTCCTTCCTTCCTTCCTTCCTTCCTTCCTTCCTTTCTTTCTTTCTTTTCTTTTCTTTTCTTTTCTTTCTTTCTTCTCCCTTTTATTCTGAGCCATGTGGATGACAGGTTCTTGGTGCTCCAGTCAGGCTTCAGGGCTGTGCCTCTGAGGTGGGAGAGACAAGTCCAGGACATTGGTCCACCAGAGACCTACATAATATCAAACGGTGAAAATCTCCCAGAGATCTCCATCTCAACGCCAAGACCCAGCTCCACTCAACGACCAGCAAGCTACAGTGCTGGACACCCTATGCCAAACAACTAGCAAGACAGGAACACAACCCCACCCATTAGCAGAGAGGCTGCCTAAAGTCATAATAAGGCGACAGACACCCCAAAACACACCACCAGACGTGGACCTGCCCACTAGAAAGACAAGATCCAGCCTCATCCACCAGAGCACAGGCGCTAGTCCCCTCCACCAGGAAGCCTACACAACCCACTGAACCAACATTAGCCACTGGGGGCAGACACCAAAAACAATGGGAACTACGAACCTGCAGCCTGCGTAAAGGAGACCCCCCAAACACAGTAAGTTAAGCAAAATGAGAAGACAGAGAAACACACAGATGAAGGAGCAAGGTAAAAACCCACCAGACCTAACAAATGAAGAGGAATAGTCAGTCTACCTGAAAAAGAATTCAGAATAATGATAGTAAAGATGATCCGAAATCTTGGAAATAGAATGGAGAAAATACAAGAAACGTTTAACAAGGACCTAGAAGAACTAAACAGCAAACAAACAGTGATGAACAACACAATAAATGAAATTAAAAATTCTCTAGAAGGAATCAATAGCAGAATAACTGAGTCAGAAGAACAGATAAGTGACCTGGAAGATAAAATAGTGGAAATAACTACTGTAGAGCAGAATAAAGAAAAAAGAATGAAAAGAATTGAGGACAGTCTCAGAGACCTCTGGAACAACATTAAATGCACCAACATAGTTGTCCCAGAAGAAGAAGAGAAAAAGAAAGAGACCGAGACAATATTTGAAGAGATTATAGTTGAAAACTTCCTTAATATGCAAAAGGAAATAGTAAGTCAAGTCCAGGAACCACAGAGAGTCCCATACAGGATAAATCTAAGGAGAAACACGACAAGACAAATATTAATCCCAGTATCAAAAATTAAATACAAAGAAAAAAAAAATTAAAAGCAGCAAGGGAAGAACAACAAATAACATACAAGGGAATCACCAAAAGGTTAACAGCTAATCTTTCAGCAGAAAGTCTGCAAGCCAGAAGGGAGTGGAAGGACATATTTAAAGTGATAAAGGGGAAAAACCTACAACCAAGATTACTCTCCCCAGCCCGGATCTCATTCAGATTTGACGGAGAAATTAAAACTTTTACAGACAAGCAAAGTTAAGAGAATTCAGCATCACCAAACAAGCTTAACCACAAGTGCTAAAGGAACTTCTCTAGGCGGGAAACACAAGAGAAGAACAAGACCTACAATAACAAACCCAAAACAATTAAGAAAATGGTAATAGGAATATACATCTCAATAATTACCTTAAATGTAAATTGATTAAATGCTCCAACCAAAAGACATAGACTGGCTGAATGGATACAAAAACAAGACCCATATATATGCTGTCTACAAGAGACCCACTTCAGACCTAGGGACACATACAGACTGAAAGTGAGGGGATGGAAAAAGACACTCCATGGAAATGGAAATCAAAAGAAAGCGGGAGTAGCACTTGTCATATCAGACACAATAGACTTTATAGCAAAGACTACTACAAGAGACAAAGAAGGACACTACATAATGATCAAGGGAGCAATCCAAGAAGAAGATATAACAATTTTAAATATTTATGCACCCAACAAAGGAGCACCTCAATACATAAGGGAAATACCAACAGCCATAAAAAGGGAAATCGACAGTAACACAGTCATAGTAGGGGACATTAACACCCCACTTTCACCAATGGTCTGATCCTCCAAAATGAAAATAAATAAGGAAACACAAGCTTTAAATGATACATTAAACAAGATGGACTTAATTGATGTTTATAGGACATTCCATCCAAAAACAACAGAATACAGTTTCTTCTCCAGAAAATTGAAATCATATCAAGTACCTTTTCTGACCACTATGCTATGAGACTAGATATCAATTACAGGAAAAAATCTGTAAAAATACCAAACACATGGAGGCTAAACAATACACTACTTAATAACCAAGAAATCACTGAAGAAATCAAAGAGGAAATCAAAAAATACCTGGAAACAATTGAGAATGAAAACAGGATGACCCAAATCCTATGGGATGCAGCAAAAGTAGTTCTAAGAGGCAAGTTTATAGCAATACAATTATACCTTAAGAAAGAAGAAACATCTCAAATAAACAACCTAACCTTACACCTAAAGCCATTAGAGAAAGAAGAACAAAAAAACCCCAAAGTTAGCAGAAGGAAAGAAATCATAAAGATCAGACCAAAAATAAATGAAAAAGAAAGGAAGGAAACGATAGCAAAGATCAATAAAACTACAAGCTGGTTCTTTGAGAAGATAAACAAAATTGATAAACCATTAGCCAGACTCATCAAGAAAAAAAGGGAGAAGACTCAAATCAATAGAATTAGAAATGAAAAAGGAGAAGTAACAACTGACACTGCAGAAATACAAAGGATCATGAGAGATTACTACAAGTAACTATATGCCAGTCAAATGGACAACCTGGAAGAAACAGACAAATTCTCAGAAATGCACAACCTTCTGAGACTGAACCAAGAAGAAACAGAAAATATGAACAGACCAGTCACAGCATGGAAATTGAAACTGTGATAAATCTTCCAACAGACAAAAGCCCAGGACCAGATGGCTTCACAGGCAAATACTATCAAACATTTAGAGAGGAGCTAACACCTATCCATCTTAAACTCTTCCAAAATATAGCAGAGGGAGGAACACTCCCAAACTCATTCTACAAGGCCACCATCACCCTGATACCAAAACCAGACAAAGATGTCACAAAGAAAGAAAACTACAGGCCAATATCACTGATGAACATAGATGCAAAAATCCTCAACAAAATACTAGCAAACAGAATCCAACCGCACATTAAAAGGATCATACACCATGATCAAGTGGGATTTATCCCAGGAATGTAAGCATTCTTCAATATAAGCAAATCAATCAATATGATAAACCATATTAACAAATTGAAGGAGAAAACCCATATGATCATCTCAATAGATGCAGAGAAAGCTTTCGACAAAACTCAACACCCATTTATGATAAAAACCCTCCCGAAAGTAGACATAGAGGGAACTTACCTCAACATAATAAAGGCCATATATGACAAACCCACAGCCAACATCATCCTCAATGGTGAAAAACTGAAACCATTTCCACTAAGATCATGAAGAAGACAAGGTTACCCACTCTCACCACTATTATTCAACATAGTTTTGGAAGTTTTAGCCCCAACAATGGGAGAAGAAAAAGAAATAAAAGGAATCCAAATCGGAAAAGAAGAAGTAAAGCTGTCACAGTTTTCAGATGACATGATACTATACATAGAGAATGCTAAAGATGCTACCCGAAAACTTCTAGAGCTAATCAGTGAATTTGGTAAGGTAGCAGGATACAAAATTAATGCACAGAAATCTCTTGCATTCCTATACACTAATGATGAAAAATCTGAAAGAGAAATTAAGGAAAGACTCCCATTTACCATTGCAACAAAAAGAATAAAATATCTCGGAATACACCTACCTAAGGAGACAAAATACCTGTATGCAGAAAATTATAAGATACTGATGAAAGAAATTAAAGATGATATAAATAGGTGGAGCGATATACCATGTTCTTGGATTGGAAGAATCAACATTGTGAAAATGACTCTACTACCCAAAGCAATCTACAGATTCAATGCAATCCCTATCAAACTACCACTGGCATTTTTCACAGAACTAGAACAAAACATTTCACAATTTGTATGGAAGCACAAAAGACCCAGAATAGCCAAAGCAATCTTGAGAAAGCAAAACGGAGCTGGAGGAATCAGGCTCCCTGACTTTAGACTATACTACAAAGCTACAGTAATCAAGACAGTATGGTACTGGCACAAAAACAGAAAGATAGATCAATGGAACAGGATAGAAAGCCCAGAGAGAAACCCACGCACCTATGGTCACCTTATCTTTGATAAAGGAGGCAAGAATATACAGTGGAGAAAGACAGCCTTTTCAATAAGTGGTGCTGGGAAGACTGGACAGCTACATGTAAAAGAATGAAATTAGAACACTCCCTAACACCATACACAAAAATAAACTCAAAATGGATTAAAGACCTAAATGTAAGGCCAGACATTGTCAAACTCTTAGAGGAAAACACAGGCAGAACACTGACATAAATCACAGCAAGATCCTTTTTGACCCACCTCCTAGAGAAATGGAAATATAAACAAATGGGACCTAATGAAACGTAAACGCTTTTGCACAGCAAAGGAAACCATAAACAAAATGAAAAGACAACCCACAGAATGGGAGAAAATATTTAGAAATGAAGCAAGTGACAAAGGATTAATCTCCAAAATTTACAAACAGTTCATGCAGTTCAGCATCAAAAAAAACAAACAACCCAATCCAAAAATGGGCAGAAGACCTAAACAGTCATTTCTCCAAAGAACATATACAGATTGCCAACAAACACATGAAAGAATGCTCAACATCATTAATCATTAGACAAATGGAAATCAAAACTACATTGAGGGCTTCCCTGGTGGCGCAGTGGTTGAGAGTCCGCCTGCCGATGCAGGGGACACGGGTTTGTGCCCCGGTCTGGGAAGATCCCGCATGCCGCAGAGCGGCTGGGCCCATGAGCCATGGCTGCTGAGCCTGCGCATCCAGAGCCTGTGCTCCGAAACGGGAGAGGCCACAACAGTGAGAGGCCCGCGCACCGCCAAAGCAAACAAACAAACAAACAAAAACCACAATGAGATATCATCTCACACCGGTCAGAATGGCCATTTTCAAAAAATCTACAAACAATAAATGCTGGAGAGGGTGTGGAGAAAAGGGAACCCTCTTGCACTGTTGGTGGGAATGTAAATTGATACAGCCACTATGGAGAACAGTATGGAGGTTCCTTAAAAAACTACAAATAGAACTACCATATGACCCAGCAATCCCACTACTGGGCATATACCCTGAGAAAACCATAATTCAAAAAACTCATGTACCACAGTGTTCATTGCAGCTCTATTTACAATAGCCAGGACATGGAAGCAACCTAAGTGTCCATCAACAGATGGATGGATAAAGCAGATGTGGCACATATATACAATGGAATATTAGTCAGCCATAAAAGGAAACGAAATTGAGTTATTTTTAGTGAGGTGGATGGACCTAGAGTCTGTCATACAGAGTGAAGTAAGTCAGAAAGAGAAAAACAAATACCGTATGCTAACACATATATATGGAATCTAAAAAACAAACAAAGAAGTGGTCATGAAGAACTTGGGGGCAAGAGGGGAATAAATAGGCAGACCTACTAGAGAATGGACTCGAGAATACGGGGAAGGGGAAGGGCAAGCTGGGAGAAAGTGCGAGTGGCATGGACATATATACACTACCAAGTGTAAAGTAGATAGCTAGTGGGAAGCAGCCACATAGCACAGGGAGATCAGCTCAGTGCTTCGTGACCACCTAGAGAGGTGGGATAGGGAGGGTGGGAGGGAGGGAGATGCAAGAGGGAAGAGATATGGGGATATAAGTATATGTATAACTGATTCACTTTGTTATAAAGCAGAAACTAACACACCATTTTAAAGCAATTATACGCCAATAAAGATGTTTAAAAAAATGGTATAGGCACTTTGGAAAGTAGTTACTTAAGTGGTTAATTATAATGTTATATAATTCAGCAGTTCTACTGCTAGATATATTCGCAAGATATATGAAAATGTGTCCACATAAAGTCCATGAATGTTCATAGTAGTGTAATTGCCAAAAAGTGCAAAAAACTGAAATGTCCGTCAACTGATGAATGTATAAATAAATGTGGTATATCCTTTCAATGAAATATTATTTGGCAATAAAAAGAAATAAGAGACGAATGCATGCTAAAACATGTATGAACCTTGAAAACATTACATGCGACTAGCTAGTAAAGAAGACCACATATTTGACAATGAGAGTCCTAGTAATTCTACCACAGGCATACTTAAAATTATTAATATTGCTCAGTAGTTTCCTTAATATTCTGACCTCTCAGTTCTAGTCCTGCCTTTTTGCTGCTTTGTTCTTTTTCTCCATGTTAAAATCCTCTCCCACCCTTCTGAAATATTTTACATTCTGAGTCATTGTCAAATCTTTTCTCTCTTTCCATTCTTATTACCCCTGTTCTTGCTCAGGTTCCTATACTTTGCTGAGATTTGGCACCAGCTTCCTAACTTGGCCCCCTGGCCTTCTGTCCTATTGCTTTCAAGCCTACAGTAGCTGTAGGGATTTTCATAAAATTGATATCTACTCTGTCAGTCCTCTGCCTAAGCTCTCCAAAAATATGTCTACCACTGTCAGATGAAATTCAAGCTTGTCAACATGGCTTACTTAGAAAGTAAGCCAACCTTCCCTGCTCATCTCTCACCTTGACTCCTTCTTGCTTTATGTTCTGGCTGCATTGAACTGCAGGAAGTTCTCTGCATACAGCATGCTGGTTGTTGTCTTTACCCTGCATAGATACCATTCCTTCTCCTTGGAATGCTCTTCTCATCAAACTTTCAGCCACTTGACTCCACTAAGGCATAGTCTAAACAGCTCTTCTGACAATGCTGTGGCTGGGTCAGTTTCTCTCTGTGTTACTCTAGCATTGCACTAACCGTGTTTTGTCCTAACTATCTTTTTATGTGTTGTACGATTTTTTTTAAAAAAAGCAAAGATTGTGTCTCACTCATTACTGTACAGCACATTGCCTGGTGCATGGGAGATACTGAAGGAAGAGAGTAAGGAGGCAGCGAGGGAGACATTGGCCCTGAGAGAAGCCTTCCACCCCTTTTACCCGGCTTCAGGCATGCTAAAGACCAACTCAGGTAGGACAGATATTTTTCTAGCCAATGTTTTCCCAAGGAAACTCCAGAATGAACATTTCCTTGCTCCTTCCAGGATTTTACCACCATGACAATCCATTTCTGACTGTTGTTCAATTCGCGTTTCACCAATATTACATCCTCATGCTTGTTCCTTGTGTTCTGGGCTAACTAAGTCTGTGGATCACCCAATGTCTTCCACACTGTAGTCCTTCATAAGACATAAAGATTCTGGACTTAAACATTGGTATCTGCAGTTGAGTGATGCAAGTACATGGAACTTCATTTTAGGACAGAGCGCAGTCCATACATATGAAAAGAACACACATTTTGCAGTTAAAACAGAGTGAGGTCTAAATCATAGTTCCATGATTTATAAGCTTTGGGACTGTAACTAGATTACTTGATTTCTTTAAAGCCCTGGTTCTCATTGTAAAATAGGAATACAGATTTACATAAGTATTACATGGAATTAAATGAGATGTCATGTAAAATTTAGAGCATACTACTAGAGAACAATTGTTTCTCGAGCCAGGAGGACTTGAGTTTGGCACTGAGAATACAAGAGTGGTATATTGGCCCGAGGAAGCTGAACTTTGGTTTCAAATAGATCCAGCCATGTAATTAGATAACAACACAGGAGATTATTTTTTGCTCATATAACAGATTAATGAGTAGTTATTATATGTCTACTACGTGTGTCAGGTACTGGCTTAGGCACTACAGATATGGAAATGGTCAGGATAGGAAGGTCTCACAGTGCTCCTAAAGAGGGGCTTCATGGGGAAGAAGACTGTCTGTGTTTGGAGTCACTTACAGGTTAAGCTATATGACTATCAACAGCAACATCTCCAAGTCATGGATGGGGACACCCTTGGAATTATCTGATTGTTTGATCCCTGACTGGTTGGGCAGAGGTGCCTTATGGGACAGTTAGATGGCTAGGGTACGTGGAAGAAGGGAGGATGCTTCTTTAGAGCACAGAGCTCAGAAATGTGGCAAAGCCTGAAACTGTCAATGCAGGATAAGGTTTGAAGTGATGTAGTTTTTAAACCCTTGCAGGACACAGACACCACTCTTCCATGAGCTTCCCACTTTAAAGATGTCATGCCTTCCCTGAGACCCCACTCCTGCCAAAAAAAGAACCACCCCAAACCAACCAAACAACAACAATAGCAACAACAAAGACCCCTGAGAACATCAGGGGCCTTAAATCCTCACAAAGTATGAGTTCCAACACATGAATCCAATCAGCTGAGGCTGCGGCATTGACATAGGATTTATCTGCATGACTTAATAGCTTATTTCAGAACCCGCTCAAAAGCTCCTTTCTCCATTGAGTTGTGATTATTTTGCTATATTCCCTGTGGATTAAATTCATATAAACCCTGGATTTCCTATATATTCTCTTCTGCCTTTCTCTTACTCAACATTGTGCTTGTCCTACCCACCTAATGACAAAAACAGTTTCCTAAGTGGCTGAGCACCGGGTTGTGTGAAAATCCTGTCTAGAATTCTTTAAAAAATCCACATGATGAAATATGAATCACCTTAAAGAAAGAGAAAGATTGAGTCATGATATTGAGTGAGATGCGGAGATGATCCTGACCCTGTTGGATGCAAATGACCTTATCAACCAATTTAGGATTATGAGAATAGGGCCAGTGGGTGCTTTTTACCTGTGGAAGGTACTTTGAAGTGGCACCATGAGACTTGGAGGCCTGACTGGTTTTGAATCTTGGCTCCATTGCCAGCCAGTCAAATTATTTTGAGCAAGGTATTTAACCTCTTGATCCTCAGCTTTTTCATCTCTAAAGTGGGGATAACGATCCCTGCATTATATATAGCCCTGGAGGCTCAAATCATTATGAAAAAGGGAAAGGTTTATTCTCCCTACAGAATGGACACTCCATTGGCATACTGGTTGTTCAGTCAAAGGGCTGATTCCCTCCAGAGTTAAACTGTCATACCATGTACTGGTATTTCAATGGCCTAATTCTTTTTCATACTTTGTCAATTGCCCGACAATCTTAAGCATTTCTGGAGTTCCTACTACATGCCTATCACTATACAATGGTCTTGGAAGACAAAAGAAGTTTCAGACTACAGAGTGCCAACCATGGAAATGTATTTTCTGGAATATTTTTTCACGTAATGCTCTGCATGATCACTAGTGGATGCTTTAAAAAAAAACAGTGCAAATTTCAGAATAGATGTATGAAAGGATTCATATATGTTCAGAAAGTTTAGTCAACATGCACACATATATAAGCAAATATATTAAAAAGCAGAATGGAATCATGCATTCCAAGTTATTAATAGCATTTACCCCTGGATGTGAAAAAAGGATTGGTATGAAAGAATCACTTGGGACTTAAATGTTTTAGTCTGTGGGCTTCTGAATGGTTTGAGATTTTTGCAACAAGAATGTAATCATGTATTACTTTGATTTTTTAAAAAATCAATACACTTTTTTTGAGAAGTTTTAGGTTTACAGAAAAATTGAGCAAAAAGTACAGAGTTTCCATATACCCCGTCACCCTCCCCAGGTCCTCTATTATTAATATCTTGTGTTAGTGTGGTAGGTACATTTATTACAATTGATGAACCAATTTTGTTATATTATTTTTCACCAAAGTCTGTAGTTTATATTAGGTTTCACTCTTGGTGTTATACATTCTATGGGTTTTGGCAAATGTTTACGTACATGTATCTGACATTACAGTATGTCACTGAATAGTTTCACTGCCCTAAAGATCCCCTGTACTCCACCCATTCATCCTTTCTTTCCTCCCACTGAACCCCTGGTAACCACTTTTTTTTTTTTAACTATCTCCATCATTTTTCCTTTTCCATATGTCATATAGTTGGAATCGTACAGTATGTAGCCTTTTCAGATCGGCTTCTTTCACTTAGTAATATGCTACTGAGGTTCTTCCATGTCTTTTCATGGCTTTGTAGCTCTTTTCTACATTGTCTGGATGTTTATCCATTCACCTGTTGAAGGCCATCTTAGTTGTTTCCACGTTTTGGCAATTATGAATAAAGCTGCTTTAAACATTCATGTGCAAGTTTTGTATAGACCTAAGTTTTCAGATCATTTGGGTAAATATCATGGACTGTTGAATCATTTAGTAAGAGTCTGTTTGATTTGAAAGAAACTGCCAAACTGCTCTCCAAAGTGGCTGTACCATTTGGCATTCCCACCAGCAATGAGTGAGAGTTCCTGTTGCTCCACATCTTCCCCAGCATTTGACGGTGTTAGTGTTTTTGATTTTCATCATTCTAATAGATGTGTAGTGGTATCTCATGTTATTTTAACTTGTAACTCACTAATAATGTATGATTTAGAGCATCTTTTAATATGCTTATTTTTGATCTGTATGTCTTCTTTGCTCTGGTGCCTGTCAAATCTTTGGCCCATTTTTTAGTTGGGTTGTTCATTTTCTTATCACTGAGTTTGAATTCTTTCTGTGTTTTGGATAATAGTTCTTTATCAGATACACCTTTTACAGTAGTGTTTCTCCCAAGTATTTTCTGCCAATCTGTGGCTTATCTTCTTGTTTTCTTGACAGTGTCTTTCACAGAGCTGAAGTTTTAAATTTTAATGAAGTTCAGCATATCAATTATTTCTTTCATGAATTATGCCTTTGGTGTTATATCTAAAAAGTCATCACCATACCCAAATCATCTGTCTTTTCTCCTATGTTATTTCTTAGGATTATACATTCTATATTTAGGCCTATGATCCATTTTGAGTTAGTTTTTGTGAAGGGTATAAGGAAGGTCTGTGTCTGGATTCTTTTTTTTTTTTTCCCCCAGTATGGATGTCTAGTTGTTCTAGCACCATTTGTCAAAAAGACTGTTCCTTTATCCATTCAATTGCCTTTGCTCCTTTGTCAAAGATCATTTGACTATATTTCTGTGGTTCTGTTTCTGACATCTCTATTCTTTTCTATTGATCTATTTGTCTGTTCTTTTGCCAATACTCTACTGTCTTCATTACTGTAGCTTTGTAGTAAGTCTTAAAGTTTAATAGTGTCAGTCTTTGACTTTGTTCTTCTCCTTCCATTTTGTGTTGGATATTCTGGTTCTTTTGCCTTTCCATATAAACTTTAGAATCAGTTTGTTGATATCTACAAGATAGCTTGCTGAGGTTTTTATTGAGATTGCATTTAATCTGTAGATTAAGTTGGGAAGAACTAACATCTTGATAATATTGTCTTTTTACCTATTTACATGGAACCTCTTTTTTTAAGATCTGCTTTGATTTCTTTCATCAGAGTTTTATAGTTTTCTCCAGATGGATCTTGGACATATTTTGTTCAAGCTATACCTAAGTATTACATTTGGGGCAGGGGGGTTGTTAATCTAAATGGCACTGTGCTTTAAATTTCAAATTCTGGCATATAAGAAGGCAACTGACTTCTGTTTATTAATCTGGTATCCCACAACCCTGCTATAATCACCTGTTAGTTTCAGGACAATACTGCTTGTACAGTTTTACTAAAAAAAGCATCAAAGGAGATGGAGGAGAAAACTGATCCAGCCCACCTATATACATCATAATCATTAAAATGTGATGAAATATTTTGACACCACGTATGACTTTTGTGAATTTCCCATAGTGGCTTACAATTGCTTTTGTTTATATTTGCATTTGTACAGAGTCATATGATAAATTGACATACATCAACACATCTGGGGTGAATTCATAAAAGTATGGTATGATAGGTTATAGACATCCAAATGGGTGACAATATATAATATGTATAGATATGTAAGTCAGTTAACATGCAAACAAGCAAAGCATGTGAAAAAGTAGAATCTAGAAAACGACAGTTCCAACAATCATGGCTCAGTGACAAGAGGTATAAGTGACAAAGGTGTAGTAACCCAGAGACACGTCACAGTTTTAATACAGAAAGCAGGGCCATGTTGAATGAACCTCTCCCCTCTCATCAACTCTCTCAGTGTAGAACAGCGAGGAAGATCTCATTTGTGCACACTTGTCTGACTTCCAAAGGACGGCTTCTCCATCTCTTTGCCTTCCGCACCTTCTCACTTCCCCTCTGGTGGGCTGACTCCATTTGGAACCATACAGAGAAGAGTGGTCTGAGCAAAGTAGGCCTTGCTGTCTGCTTTGCAGTACAGATTGCCAAGAAGGAGTTGATAATTCAGGATTGATAATAGATCATCCAACTTAGGCATGTTATTTATTTATTTATTATTTTCTAAAATTTTATTGGAGTGTAGTTGATTTACAATGTTGTGTTAGTTTCAGGTGTACAGCAAAGTGAATCAGTTATACATATACATATATCCACTCTTTTTTAGATTCTTTTCCCATATAGGCTGTTACAGAGTACTGAGTAGAGTTCCCTGTGCTATACAGTAGGTTCTTATTGGTTATCTATTTTATATATAGTAGTGTGTATATGTCAATCCCAATTTTTATAACAGGGATGCCCTTCCCTGCTACTTTGGCTTCTCCAAAGTCTTCTCTTTTTTTAAACACATGTGCAAATGATTTTTTAAAATACAGCCTTACCTGACTTCACCTATAAACTGACCATAGAATTCAGTTCTCCTTCTATAGTCTTGAAGCATTCTCTTTGTATATCTCTTATAATACATAAGCATATTTCACATTGTATGAGAGTTCTGCAAAATGTCTTTTTCCTCTGTTGGATTATAATCCTCTTGACAGTACAGATTCTTTTATGTCTGAACATGCCATGCAGCATCTGACAGTGTAATGCACATATTAGGTACTAACAAAATGTTTGCTTAATTATTAATGGATAATATTACTTAAAATACTGTTATGATCAATTTAACTCACTGTATAGGTGAATTGGACCATCACTTTGTTCTAATAACTGTAACTAAAATGAATACCCAGCTTAAATTTCTGATTTAGTAGTCCTTTTTACTGCTGGTTTTTTTGTTTGTTTGTTTGTTTGTTTTTTAGTGTAGTAGCCTGGTGGTTTGCACTAGTCATTAACTTTCAGTTAGAATCATGAAACCTTAGTAGACTTGGTATGTTCAGCCTGCCGAGTCACGTTTCCTACATCATCATACCTGGTGTGTCTGAGAGCAGTCGAATGGTTCCTCTAATGATTTTAGAACACTGCAGTGAATGACAAATTACTGGTGTCTGATATCATATGATTGGTAGATGACTGTTATGTGCTTTATTTCCATCCCTCCAGGAAGGCTAGATTATTACCAAGTAGCAGATTGCCATATGAAAATGCCAATATTCACTCTCTGTTGATCCGAGGTAACAGTTCAGGAACAGTCATTTGACATAAGAAATTCTTAGGATTTTTTTACAAATTGGTAACTAGTTAGGAAGAATGACTCTCTAAGGAACCTGCTATGATTGGGTTGACCTTCAGGTTCAATAGGGTGGGTTTAACAAAGAATTTTTGTGTGGTTAGTCCACATTATTGTCTGAAGAGAATAGATGTTTGGTTTTATTTGGGTTCCCAACTTGATTTAGGTTATTCTTAAATCTCAGAATAACAATTCTGTTTCCAAAGTAATATTAACATAGAAAATTCAAATAAAACCAAGAAATATCTGCTGAGTTTCTCATGTGGTGCTGCCATTTAATTGGCGTACCTCTTCTCCTTTTCGTTAAGTGTTACAAAGCCACAGTTTGTCACTTTGGTTTTTGCTTCTTACTCTTGGTGTGCACCTACTTTTTAACACACATCCCCCCAGGTCTGTTTCTAGTCATAGCTGCTTATTAATGCTGCTGCTTTGCTTGCTCGCCTCAGATTTCTCTCTGTGTCTCTTTCTAACCTGCATCTCTTCCTGCTTTAAGCTATTTTCTGCTGTGGTGGTTTTCTGCCAGCCTTATTGCAACGATGTTCCTGAACTTCGTTGATCCTACATGTGGACCTGCACACACTCTCCACCTTGCTTTCTGCTTCATTGCCTCCTTCCCTCAGGTGACCTGCTCTCAGCTCTGCTGAGGAACATCCAGGGGCCCCCAGCTGCCATCTGTCCTTGGAATCCCCTCTGTGCTGCGCTGTAAGGGGGGTAAACTACAAGCACCTTAGCCCCCCGAGGGCTGCCATGGTGGCTCTTTAATGCCTAAGGGCTGGTGAGCAAGGGTGTCTAAAACTTGGACAAGGGAGAATAAGAGAGAAAGAGAAAGATAGAAAAAGAAATAAAGAAATGTATGTTAAAGAGGAGGGAATGGGGAGAGAAGGGGGGGATGCAGGAAAAAGAGGATGGAGAGTACAGGAAGGAGGGAAGGGCTGAAGAGTAGAGAAAGGAAGGGTACACTCATCCTTCAGAATCCATGGGGGTTGTTTCTAGGACACTTTGCAGATACCAAAATCCAAGGATGGTCAAATCTCATAGTTTGGACACTCAGTATTAGCAAGTTCCACATCTGTGGATTCAGCCAGCTGTGGGTTGTAAACATAGTACCCTATCTGTGGTAGTTTGAATCTGATGATGTGTAACCTGCAGATTCCTGGGGCCAGCTATCAATATATAAGCAGGAAAGCTATTCCAAGCTCCATGAAAAGGTGCTCTTCATTTAAGAGTCAGTATTTTCCCATTGCTTTGCTAAACCCCAAGCTTCACTTACTTTGTACCATTGTGGTTTTGACTCCATTCTCTTGGCCCCTTTGTCGCCCACCTTGCTCCCCAGCCCACCTCCCACCCTTCCTGCTTATCACCAGACCATCCTCCCAGCCTCAGAAGTGTGGGCTGTCTTTCCTTTTCTCTCACACTGCATTCACAACCAGCTCTCAAGGTTACACTCATCCTGTGAGGTGTGAGACTCTTAGATGCTACAAATTTTGGCCAGACTCAACCCAAAGACTCTTATACTTTATAGGAGGGTGGGTAGGGGAAGTAAAAGTCAGACATTAGAATGATAAGAAAGTTCTGGAGAGTTTCAGGGTTGACATCTCCTACTAATATTCAGAGCCATGTTCCTGCAGGCAAGATCTCCTTCTTATTTTATGTAAGTAATGACATTTTGATATTCTTGGTTCTTAATACTGGAAATGGCAGTGAGGGTAATAGAGTCAATTTCATAAAGCAGGGATTCCAAATAGCTTTTGTCATTCATGCCAAGTATGATTTGTTGCCAACATATACCTGGGATGCTGTATTGAGAAGCATTTGAAGGCTGTGTATAGACACAATGGAAAGAGCTCTGTGATCGAAAAGCAATGTCTGCTGTAGTATGAGGAGGTGAGAGTGGTCTGTGTGCCATGCATTTGTTCATCTAGTCTTAAAGTTTTTATAAGAGCATTTGGTATTCTTCTCAGATAGACATTTTATAGATTTAGCTAGTCAGAGAGGAATGGAATCCCTTCAGAAATTTTGGAATGTAATGATCCTTCACCACCACCCTGATTTATTTTCTTCAACTTTGGCACAGGTAACCTAGCTGTAAGAAGGGTACAGATGTTAATAAGCAACAGACATACCTTTTTCCCCATATTAAAAATTACCCAATAACCAAATATTTACCCTCTACTGTTAATGCAGAGCACATGGTTCATTATAACAGTATAAGAGAGTATTTTGCTTGTTTGTTTGTTTCAGCAAAGTCAAGTGTCTTTTGATAGAATAATCTACTTGGTGTAATTGGAGAAGGTGAGATTTGTTTGACTTCTATAACGCACATATTTGCTGTGGTGATACATGTGTGTACTTCTATAGAGTCTCAGAGCTGTGAGGCAATTTAGATGACTCTCAATTCACATGATTTGGAGAATGAAGATCAGAGACTGCGTGACTTATTCAGGGCTTCACAGTGAGTTCATACCTCATCATTCTTTTGCATAAAGGATTGACCACTCTTTTTTTTTTTTTTTTTTTTTGACCACTTCTCTCTGGAGACCATGGAGAGCCCACCCAGTCTAACTGCCAGAGAGGGAGCCCTAGGTTTGGGTGTGGAGCCATGATTGGCCGGTATCATTTCTGAGCCCCATTCAGTGGGTGAGAGTCATTAGGTAGGGCAGGTGAGGGCTAGGTGAGTAATGGGGTATCTCACCAAGAGGTTTGAAGGTAGGCAGAACAGGAACCAGGATGGTATCAGGGTGCACTGCAGGAGAAAAGTAAGCGGGGGTTGTGTGACTGCCCAGAACAAAGCTGGAGTGTCTCCGGCCCCCAGTCCACGCAAACACACAACTAGCTTTCACTGACTGTCATCTCTGTGGTGTGCGGGTAGAAGCAGTTTAAAGATTCAGGACAAGAATAATACCAAACTACTGGATAACAAATTCTATGCAGGCATCTTTGTTAGACATCATCTCCCTGGTAGATGGACTCAGTTATTCACAGATGGGATGGTGATATTCAGACGGGTAAATCTTTAGATCTAATCTAGAATGGACTTGAAGGTTAGGAGATCCTTGTCCTATTATACATAAAAATGCTTCAGAACTTCCAAAGTACTATAAAAATAACAGGTATTACTTTGTTGCTAATGAGTAAACAACAATTTCTTTCCTTATACATATGAGGAGGTTGGACTAAGGGGCTGTTCCTTCTTTAATGTCCTATGGTGTATTTCCGTGATACTTGGCTTGATCTTGGTTTTAACAGAAATATCTACCTGGGCATGTTTTGTTTAAGGCAGATCTAGTCATCCTCTTTCTCTCTGAACAACTTGACTTTGTGTTTCACACTGGACCTTCAGTGTTGTGTTCCAGGTGCCTAACCCAGGGCCTGGCCCCCGTAGGTGCTCCATGAACATTTGTTGAGTCCCTGCCCCTCAGCAGGATGAGGAGACTGTGCACTGACTGTGCTAAAGAAGCCTCAGAGATCCTAGCAGCTCAGGGAGCAGCTGGACCCCTTGGCTAGCTCCTCGTGGTATTATCTCATTTAATCCCCACACCAATACAAGAGCAGGTGTTATGACACCTGTTTTACAGGTGAGGAAATTGAGGCTTGAGAGTAAGTGGCCTGAGGCCACATAGTGGGGATATAAACGCTGAGACTGCAGCCAGAGGTGGGTGGGGCTCTGTGATGGGAAGCCGTCTTGTCTTCCCTCCATTGTACCATGCTCCTCCTGAGAGAGAAGCGGAGCTCTCCAGGGGGACATGGGAAGAGGCCACTGTGTCCCTGTACAGCCCGAATGCAGGGAAAAGCAAAAGAGAGCTCTTGGTAAATTACCTCTTAAAAACAGGTAGCAATCTAAAAGAGCAGCCTTGAGTTAGTTTTATTTTATTAACATTGTTTTGAAGTTTGCCATCGTTATCTGAGACCTTTCAGGCAGGCACTATGTGGGACCTTAATAATTTTTCATGTTGATTCTGTGACTGTCCCTAATAGTTCTCTCAAGAAACTGAAATAAGGTCAGGTTGTTCAGATATTTACACAGGACTCTGGAACCTATTGTACCCATATTCAAAGTCTCCTAAAACACTCAGAATTTTATTGATGCTGTTATGCCTCATTCTACGGGGAATTATGTGGAAACTCTAGCATGGAATTGTATTTCAGGGCAATCAGGTCAGATTCTTTTTGTGTGCATTTGAATTTGTTCTGTTTTTTTTTTTTTTTTTTTTTTTGGTTCGGGGGCCCCTCACCGTTTTGGCCTCTCCTGCTGCGGAGCACAGGCCCCGGACGCGCAGGTTCAGCGGCCATGGCTTACGGGCCTAGCCGCTCTGCGGCATGTGGGATCTTCCCGGACTGGGGCACGAACCCGAGTCCCCTGCATCGGCAGGCGGACTCTCAACCACTGCGCCACCAGGGAAGCCCTGTTCTGTTGTTTTTACTTCTGTGTTTACTTATTCCTTAGAATTGAACTCCAATATCTTTAATTAATAGAAACAATGTCAGTAATTGAAGCACTGGATAAATATTTAAATGAATCACAAGATTATTTGACAGATGAAGGTGAATACAGCTCGAAACGTTTTATATAACTTAAACTTGGCAATAGACATTTCTAACTGTTCTTACCATGCAAATGCACAGTAATGGCTTAATACAAACTAATTACTAGGGGAGTGAAAGTGAGTATAGTTTTGACACAAGTAGAATAAAACTCATATGCATAAATATAATAAAAATAATAATGCATTTTATTTACTTGTGTGGTGTTTAACTACAGCTGCATTCTAGCTGCTTTGTCATAAAATTAAAGCAACCGATTAAATACCAGTTAGCTGGTTAGAGACAGATCAGATTATAGCAACAATTAAAATCAGCATAGAACAATGTATTCAATCAGTCTGCTCTTCCTTCTGCAAACAAAGTCTTGGAATAAAGTTCTTTATTATATATATGTGCTTTGTGTATACAGTCAGGGTTGTTCTGGTAGCAAGAACTCTGGGCTTGATACAAGGAGAGTTGGAAGCTTTACCCAGCTTGGCACCTAAGAAGTGAGACCTTTGAAGCACATCCAGATGGGGGTACAGCATAAACAGGGTGCCTAGGTAGAAATGAATGGGTGTGCTATATGTGGGGCAGGGTGGTACCTGCCTGAGCTGAGTGGACAGAATCATGAAAAATGCTCTTCCATAAGAAGCAAAAGGTTGAACTCCATGGAAGGGAGTAGGAAGCCATATGCAATACCAGGATAAAAGCAGTGCTGGTGGATTTTTTGGATTACCAATGATGGACATATTAATGCTTCCCATACATGGGAAAGGCTTGAGTTTACACACCTATTAGGTAGAATGCTATTTGCTTTTGAGTTGGTTTGGAAGCAACAAGATCTAATTAATCGTGCATCAGTCTTTAAAGTGGCATAACAGTCTATCCATGTGCCCCTTATAGTGTTGCCATATCTGTGTATGACCTGATATGACATTAATATATTAATATGTATTTAATATATTTAATATTTCTTTGAATTGACTTACTTTTAAAACATAACTTTGTTTTTAAAGGAAACTCTGCACCATTTTAAATGGAAAACCATGCCACCTACCATGAAGAGAAGGGAAACATAAAAATACTCAGTGAAATTAAATTATCACAGGTTTACTCAAGGTAGATGCTGTTGCCTGTTGATGGCTCTGAACCTGAGGCCTATTCTCCCTTTGTTAATGGGGAGATTCACAAGTATTATCTGATTAAGACAGGTGGCAACACATTGAGACTTGCTCCTTGATATAATAAAAAGGATTGGACAGGAATTTAAACAGAAATATATTTCTCACCACGTGATTCGGTTATTTAATACCAGGTCTGTGTGGTGCCTAGAGTCCCCTGCTGTGTGTTCCTGGTGGTGTGTGCCCTACCTGTAGGAACCAGTTGTCCAATACAACCAGCCCTAGGCTGGTGGTGGGAAAGCAAGGCTCCTGTTTTAGACCTGCTGTTCACTCTCTGTAGCATGTCTAGCTTTTACTGTGTCTTGGCCAGCTTATAGGAATATTTCAAAGATGACACACGGAAATATTTGCTCCAGACCAGAGCTGCTGGCAAGTGAGTGCATTTAATTCTGAGGGTCAGTGTCAGGGAGACTATTCCCCTGCTCCATTCTTCCTCTCTTACTCTTAGGAGCAAGCCTGCCTGTCGAGGACACAGTTTTGCTGTCTCCTCCAGGCATAAACTCAAACCTGGCGGGAACGGGCGCATAATTTTCAAGGAGGGGGATAAGGTGAAAGAATCCAACATACTTTACTTACCGCTATTGTCAGTTAGGGCATTCCTCTCTCTCATAGGCCATGATGAACACCTTCTAAAAGCCACATGGGAGAAAATTTCACCAAGAGAAGGAAAAATATGTCAAACTTGTGAAGCCTTCCCTGGATGGATTTATGACATTCTGGTTTCTGGTACAGAGGTCAAAGGATAGAATTTACCAAAATTTATTAGTCCTGTGATAACATGAATTATAAAATATACCAATAATGTAGTTATTAGAGAATTTTTAAATCTCTACATTAAATATGCACATCACTTGAAAATAACCTTCATTTATGAAATATTAAAACATGAAGAAAAATGGTTATTTTAGCATTAAAAAAACACTTCCGTCATGGTTTTCACTGCATCATCATCCCATTCCTTTAAAGTCTTATCTTTTCATGTGTCACCTAAATATTCAGCACTGGTCTCTCTGTTTATGTGATTCTCACTGAATTGCAAAGCGAAATGAGGATGTACATCACTTAGGATTTATTTTTTCTTTTGTATGGCATTTTTTTTTAATCAGCCTAAAGAATAAATTTGGTATGTGGCAATGGGATGGAGGATGAGCTTGTGATATTGTTATAATATCAGGTCCAGTTCCTACTTGGCCCAACTCTTTTTCTTCCTGGAAAACACACACACACACACACACACACACACACACACACACACACGAGGCCAAAGGAAAGCTAAGTCATCCTTTGTTATTAGCTGGGTCTATGAGAACCTTGGAGAGCTGGACTGAACCTTTGGTGTATTATTTTTCCTGCATTAAAGTAGCTTCAGTGGCCTGGATCCAGAGCAGACATATTCTTTTCTGCCCTAGTTAAGAGTCAAATCTCACCTGAGCAGTGAGAGGGGCCATCGACCGAGAACACCCATAGCACTAGAGGAAATGGAGCCAGAGAGGGATAGAGTGTGTTCACTTCTGGTTGGTGTTGGTTCAAGCTGCTTGCCTGAGGCCTGCTCAGTCTGGGGCATTATCCTCAGGGCTGGTGGCCACTGGAAATGAAGAGTTTAGAGAGAGACAGAGAGAGAGAGAGATTGATTGATTCATTTACCCACTGCATGAGCAGACAAGAGAGAGATGGACACTGCCCTGTGCACCTCTGAAAGCTCCATCACAAGCAAGCAGAGCACACTAAATGGAATCCCTTTGTCCCTGGAATGGGGGAATCACTTGCCCTTAACCCTCACTCACCGTGAGAAAAAGGCTATGGAGGCAGGAGGAGAGAAGCCTTGAGTGGAGGCAGATAAGCTGCTTGAGTGTTAGACCAGAGGGGAAAAAGAGAATAGGACTCTTCTGTCCCCATCCTTTCTGTTTCTCTTCTGATGTTCACAGGAATTTAGGTTTCTGATCTACTACTCAAGAGTATAGTTTTCAGACAGATGTTTTTCTAAACTAGTGGAATGTGTACAAATAAACTTGTAGTTAGACTGAATGTTAGAGTGAGAAGGAGGAAGGATTGGATGGGGGGAGGAATGACTTTGTTTGCAAATATTGAAGACGTGATGTTTATCAGACACGTGGTTTGGGAAATTGTAATCCTTGCAACATTTACTCAGTGCCCAGTGAATGTTCAACACCTCTGCTACCTCAATTAAAAATAATCAGTCTCTATCATCCTGATGAGTTGCTCTGAAAATAACCACCAATTATCCCAACTTCAGTAGAGAAGATAATATACTTTTAATTGGGGGCAGACTGAAGAGGAATATAGAGATACTAATAGATATTTGGTAAGAAAGCCTTCTGCATCCTACAAAGGAATTCTACCATTCAACCACCCTTGAAGACAATGAACATGAAAGTGCCCTCTTCCAAGGAGACTCACTGAGGAAGTGACTTCTTACCTCCCTGGGCACATATGAAAATAAGAAAGATGTCTGTCAGCAATCCAAGGCTTCTGGGACTTCCTTGGTGCTCCAGTGGTTAAGAATCCACCCTCCAATGCAGGGGACGTGGGTTCGATCCCTGGTCGGGGAACTAAGATCCCACGTGCCGCGGGGAAGCTAAGCCCGAGTGCTGCAAAGGAAGATCCCGCGTGCCGTAACTAAGACCCGTCGCAGCCAAATAAATAAATATTTAAATAAACAAGCAAACAAAAGCAATCCAAGGCTCCTATTTCTGTGGTCTTGGTATTTACATCATGTTAGAAAAAATGCTGGTGGTTTCCAACTTGAGAAAGGGATGACTTGGCTTTTGTGGTGTGGTAATTGGTGATTATTTACAGTCGTCAGATATGAAAGTGGCTGTCATAAGGAAGAGGGACTAAAATTTATTCTTTCTAGTTCCTGACGACAGACTCTAAGTAATAGGGAAGCTGATTTTAGCTTGAATTAATAACTTTGCAGCAATCGCAGACGTCTACTGGTGGACTAATAAGCCCCACAAAGCAGTGATATTCCTGTTAGTGGAAGGATTTAAGCTGAATTAAGGTTCTTTGGAAACAAGTAACAGAGATCAACTTGAGCTAACATACGTTTAAAAAAACTATTAGAAGGCTATCTGGGAATTAACAGAATCAAGATGGGAGGAGGAAGGACCAGGCTTAGAAATAGGAGAGGAATCAAGATTGAGTCTACTTGGCTATTGAGGTGCCACTGTAGTAATGAATGAATGACTGAGTGGTGTGTCACCCTACTTAGGACTTAGTCCTGTAAGAGAATGGCCAGTTGGCTGAGCTTAGGTTACATGCTCATTCTTTGTCCATATGGTGTGGGACAGCAGAACATCTACCAGAGGTGTCCAGGGATCCTTTCAAATTTTCTAGTGGAATGGTAGGGCACCCAATTTACTATCCTACAAAGACTGCCTACAGTATGGAGGAAATTCCCCCCAAAGGAATCAGGATGCTCTTACAAAAAGGGAACAGGGGCTGAGGAGCCAAGAATTAACAAGCAATATTTACTACAGAAATTGGATGACTGTTCGTTAGGGACATCATAAAGGAGGATTGTTCATTGAGCAAGAAACTAGGTAGAAAGGCTTGGTCCCTCTGACTCCAGTAACACTCATGGGCAAGAAAAATATCATCCCTGAGAGATTTGGGCTTAGGCCTCCGTAAAGATAGCCAGGTAAACTTGGGTAATAACATCCTCAGCTTTCAAGGATGATATCTAGGAGTGGCTTCCATTTGCATGTTTTTATCTGGGATAGAGTGACCAAATATATATCAATTTTAAAAGTTCATATGCCCCAAATCTTGGAATTCCTTACCATTTTCTCTCTCATCCTCTCCCATCTCCTGTGAAAGTTTCTAAACTCTACTTCAGGCAACCTCCTCAAAACTCCCCTAGGCAAAAATAGGTGCCCCTTTGTTGTGTTTCCATAGCACCTCTGTGCACATCTGTAGCAGAACATAAATAAAAATCATACTGTTTCCCACTGGACCAAGAGCTCCTTGATGCAGGGACCTTGTCTTTTATTACTGGAGTTTAAACACGCAGCATAGGGACAAGGAGATAAACAAATTGAAAGATAAATAAAGGAATAGCGACCAGAGGCCTCACACGGTTGGGTTCTATACTGTGTCTTCTCCCACTGCCTTCTCAAACATGTCCTAATCCATATACTTCTTGGTCCTAAGCAGTGTGAATATTTGATCTCCTGGTATCTGTCAGGTAGAACCTTTCTCTGAGAAGCTGAAATCATTTCACTCTATTGATTTGTTCTCACCAGAGGTGAGCTGTGAGTGGTAAGTAGGCATTTGTTTCTATTATGACTGTCAGTAGTATGATTTCAAATCACTTTTATCCTAGTGGTTTCAAGGGATCACATCTTTAATTTACAAAGCCAGCTCCCTAGAACTGAACCAAACCAAACCATATTAAGCTATATAGCCTAAGCTTTCAATTTATGGCCATGACTATTGGGGGAAAATCATCTTTCTTTCTTGTTTATTGTGTGTGTTATTGTGTGTGTGTGTGTGTGTGTGTGTGTGTGTGTGTGTGTGTTTGAGTACAGAATCCTTACTTTAGATAAGAACAAAGGTACATACAAAAGAATAGAAATCTACAACAACAACAAAAACACCTAGAAAGTTTTAGAGAAGGGAGGAATCACAGGAAAACAGAGGGGAGTCTGAATAAAGTCAGAAAGCTCTTGTTCCAAATAGACTGCAGATAGATTACTTACCCTCTGATTACTGTTCCTCCCAGTAATTGTGAAATCTGTGAAATGGGGATGATGATAACAATGTAATTCCTAAGGATGTTGTGAGGATTAAATGAACTTGTTGGTTCTTGATTTATTCTCCATCCTGCATAGATCCAGACCTCCTGGGCAATAGTAGGGGGAGGGAGAGTGAGCAGAGGTCTCCTCAATCCTTTGGCTCATCACATAGGACACCAAAGGCATGCCCCTCCTTGTTTCTTACTCTGTGCTGCTCCCTACAAGGAGGAGAAGCTGATGAGTGGAATAGGGCTATATGTACCACCATAATTTGCTACCTGCAATTACTTGGTCAGAGCTGCTAGGAGAAGCAACACTCAGAATAGCAGTACTCTTGAGCATGTCATTTTAACCTGACCCTTTCATACTTAAACCAAATTCTTCCCCTTCAGGACTTAATTATTTGTGGCAAAAATACATCTTAAGCTCCTTTTGGATCGTCTCCTAAGATGGAATTGGTCTCTCTGTGTGGCCCCAACTCTAATTACTGTTTTCTTTATTAGCATATGGTTTTATCTCATTGTAATTATTGGAATCCTGTTTCCAGGACAACCAGAAGTTGACCAAGGTCTTTGTACCTACAGTGTCAGAGTCCTACTATAGTCTTGATTCCTCTCACTTTTGTGGCCAACAGTATTCAATTAGTTCCATAATTCTGCCAGCTTGCTTTCTTTGTGTTTTCTCTCCACACAGGATCAGGTTCACCTGTGCAGTTTCTTTAAATATATATACTAATGTAAATCCTGCTTTTCTAAAAGCTAACCTTGATGATTTTCTCTTCTACTAACCAATGGCTCCTATGGTAATAAGGACGTCCCACTTAAAATTGTTGCTCTATACAAATCTCTCGGAACAGCATTAAGCGCATAGTAGGCACTCGATAAATCTGAGCTGCCATTACGCTCATCATCATCATTATTACTAGAATCACCTTATAGTTACTTTGTGGATCAAATAATGAAGTATTTATAAAGTATGTTAATATTGCCTAGCACCATTGTAGGCACTCAGTAACGTTAGATACTGCTAGTTACAGGAGCAGAAGCCAGAGATTTGTTTAAGAAAATAAAACACAGCACCTTCCAGGGTGATTGCCTTGGCTCCATTCTGTTCATTCTTGTATACCATTTCCTTCTAGGGTACTTTACAATGAGGATGAGTTTTCAGAATGATGCTTTATTCAGAGGTACTTCAAGATGTATGGTCATAGACAAAATTCACTTATACTCACTAAGTCAGAAAAGTAGCATCATATTTTATGTATTCATTTTAGAGTGATGATTATCTGTTTTTATAAGTAACTTATGCTCATCATTGAAAATGTAAGCAATTCAGAAAATTATAAAAAAGAAACACATCCTAAATCCTACCTCCCAGAAATATTCGCTGTGAATAAAGAGCATCTCCTAATGTACATATACAGACAGGAAGATAGAAACATAGGTAGATAGTAAGAATTAGCCTTATAAGAATGGGAGTAACTCAGAGTAATTCCTTTCTTCCAACTTCCTCTGTCACTACCTTCCAGTTTTGTTGCTTACATTATATTTACTCTGATGGGTTTATAGCATCCTCATTGTTTTGCAAATGTAATTCTCCCATTTGTTTAGTTCTGGTTCTATTTTTCTTTGGACCCACTGCTCATTACTAGTCTTGTTACTGTGGTTTGTACATCCCAGAATTATTTATTTTGACTTTTCTCTTGGTTGGATAACTTTCTTCATCAAGATTTTTTTCTAAGGAAGTCTCATGAGAGTTATATTTTCTTAGGTTTTTCACTTTTCAGAATATTTGCCTACTGCTTTTATAGTTGAATAACAACTTGGCTGATATGGCATTCTCAGGACACCTTCTCTTTGCCTCTGAAGGTTACAGATTTTGCTGCATGATTTTCAGAGATTGGATGTTGCTGTGGAAAGTATGAGGCCAGGCTGATTCTTTTTCCCTATTGGAGTTAACTTGCTTTCTTCTTCTTAGATGCTGGAATAACTCTAGTTTTATCGATGTGTAATAGGTTAATTAGGGTATTTTAATACTGATTGTTTCATTTTTTTCTCAGTATTATATGTCATTTTCATCTGCGTATTTAGTTCTTTCTCTTCTGGGGAAATGTTTCTGTGTGATAACTCAGTTTTCTTTTTCTGGTCCACTGTTTCAGGGGACACCAATATTTTTGTTGGGTTCCTTTATCTGTCTTCCACTTTAATGTGCTTTCTGTTTGCTTTAACAAGTTCCTTGCCTTTTCCTTAAGTATTCATTATAATTATTTTGAATTTCTCTGTCATTCTGTTAATTTGGTTTTTAGCTTTGACTTTTTTCTAGTTCTATTTTTAATTTACTTAAGAGATCTTCAGTGGTACATAATATGTTTCAGTGTGTCCTTAGCTCTGGAATTTCCTTGTACATTCTCCACTTTGAACTTCTATTGAATATTCTTATTAAGCTCTTTAATATTAAAGAATACTCATTGGGTATTTGTTTCTGTTCCTTGAGTTATATTTTCTTCCAGCTGAGTTCTTCATCTGTCCTGTGTGTTATATTCCTCTCCACCCTCACCTGTCCATCCCCTCCATCACATAGTATGTCTGCATGGTGGTCATGCCTTCTGCTTTTGTCCCACTCACTATTAAGATAGGTACGTTTCTGTTTTTTCTTTTCTTCTTTTTTTTCTGAAGTGATGTGAGTGGATCTTCCTTGATCCCTTTTCAAATTATTTGGGACTAGTTTGTCTTCACCATTCTGAGCCATTGTTTGAGAACTGAATGCTGTTTTCTACCTATTTTTCTAAAGATTGATTTTCACAGTGTGGGCCTGGGACCAGCAGCATCAATTAATGAAGGGAATTCTTGGCCCCAACTCAGCCTAATTAAGTCAGAAACTCTGGAGATAAGGCCCAGTAATCTTTGTTTCCATAAGCTTTCCAGGTGATTCTGGTGCATTTTAAAACTTCAAAGCCACTGCAATAAACATTGTAGAGATGTGGGACAGGAAAGCTGTGGTGGAGCAGAGCACACTTCATGCGGGGGGGGGGACCGGAACCCTGCTCTATGATCCTATTAAGTATCCTGTCCCTGGACCTATTCCTCAACCATCATTGTTCCCACTCATATGGGCTTTAACACATTCCCTCACTGGCCATGTTGCACTGCAAATCAGCAAGCTCCGGTGTTCCTTCTGCCTCTGTTGACAGGGCTGCCATGAAATGTCCTGCAGGTTGTTGCTGCAAAAGGACACCTGGTTGAGGGGATGGAGTAGGGACTAAACTCCAGTCTTCACTCTGCTCACAAAGAGTGTGCCTGGTGCACGGCTGCCTCAGCCCAGAGGAGGGGATGCCATTTTCTAATTGATCTGCCCAGAGGGGGCATCTTTTCATACAAGGAAAATCTATAGTATGTACTGGCAGTCCTGATAAGGTCTTTTTCTTTTTTTTTTAACATCTTTATTGGAGTATAATTGCTTTACAATGGTGTGTTAGTTTCTGCTTTATAACAAAATGAAACAGTTATACACATACATATGTTCCCATATGTCTTCCCTCTTGCGTCTCCCTCCCTCCCACCCTCCCTATCCCACCCCTCTAGGTGGTCACAAAGCACCAAGCTGAACTCCCTGTGCTATGCGGCTGCTTCCCACTAGCTACCTATTTTACATTTGGTAGTGTATATATGTCCATGCCACTCTCTCACTTTGTCACAGCTTACCCTTCCCCCTCCCCATATCCTCAAGTCCATTCTCTAGAAGGTCTGTGTCTTTACTGCCATCTTGCCCCTAGATTCTTCATGATCATTTTTTTTCTTAGATTCCATATATATGTGTTGGCATACGGTACCTGTTTTTCTCTTTCTGACTTACTTCACTCTGTATGACTCTAGGTCCACCCACCTCACTACAAATAACTCAATTTCATTT